>NW_028275051.1:0-108324 GCF_037043125.1 Eumetopias jubatus | reverse complement strand
TGGATGTCTTCTTTGGAAAAATGTCTGTTCAGGTCTTCTGCCCATTTCTTGATTGGATTATTTGTTCTTTGGGTGTTGAGTTTGATAAGTTCTTTATCGATTTTGGATACTAGCCCTTTATCTGATATGTCATTTGCAAATATTTTCTCCCATTCTGTCGGTTGTCTTTTGGTTTTGTGGACTGTTTCTTTGGCTGTGCAAAAGCTTTTTATCTTGATGAAATCCCAATAGTTCATTTTTGCCCTGGCTTCCTGTGCCTTTGGTGATGTTTCTAGGAAGAAGTTGCTGCGGCTGAGGTCGAAGAGGTTGCTACCTGTGTTCTCCTTTAGGATTTGGATGGACTCCTGTCTCACGTTTAGGTCTTTCAACCATTTGGAGTCTATTTTTGTGTGTGGTGTAAGGAAATGGTCCAGTTTCATTCTTCTGCATGTGGCTGTCCAATTTTCCCAACACCATTTGTTGAAGAGACTGTCTTTTTTCCACTGGACATTCTTTCCTGCTTTGTCAAAAATAAGTTGACCATAGAGTTGAGGGTCCATTTCTGGGCTCTCGATTCTCTTCCATTGATCTATGTGTCTGTTTTTGTGCCAGTACCATACTGTCTTGATGATGACAGCTTTGTAATAGAGCTGGAAGTCCGGAATTGTGATGCCGCCAGCTTTGCTTTTCTTTTTCAGTATTCCTCTGGCTATTCTGGGTCTCTTCTGGTTCCATACAAATTTTAGGATTATTTGTTCCATTTCTTTGAAAAAAGTGGATGGTATTTTGATGGGGATTGCATTGAATGTGTAGATTGCTCTAGGTAGCATTGACATCTTCACAATGTTGATTCTCCCAATCCATGAGCATGGAACGTTTTTCCATTTCTTTGTGTCTTCTTCAATTTCTTTCATGAGTATTTTATAGTTTTCTGAGTACAGATCCTTTGCGTCTTTGGTTAGATTTATTCCTAGGTATCTAATGGTTTTGGGTGCAATTGTAAATGGGATCGACTCCTTGATTTGTCTCTCTTCGGTCTTGTTGTTGGTGTATAGGAATGCCACTGATTTCTGTGCATTGATTTTATATCCTGCTACTTGACTGAATTCCTGTATGAGTTCTAGCAGTTTTGGGGTGGAGTCTTTTGGGTTTTCCACATACAGTATCATATCATCTGCAAAGAGTGAGAGTTTGACTTCCTCTTTGCCGATTTGGATGCCTTTGATTTCTTTTTGTTGTCTGATTGCTGTGGCTAGGACTTCTAATACGATGTTGAATAGCAGTGGTGAGACTGGACATCCCTGCCGCGTTCCTGACCTTAGGGGAAAAGCTCTCAGCCTTTCCCCATTGAGAATGATATTCGCTGTAGGTTTTTCATAGATGGCTTTTATGATATTGAGGTATGTACCCTCTATCCCTATACTCTGAAGAGTTTTGATCAAGAAAGGATGTTGTACTTTGTCAAATGCTTTTTCTGCATCTATTGAGAGGATCATATGATTCTTGCTCTTTCTTTTGTTAATGTATTGTATCACGTTGATTGATTTGCGGATGTTGAACCAGCCTTGCAGCCCAGGGATAAATCCCACTTGGTCCTGGTGAATAATCCTTTTAATGTACTGTTGGATCCTATTGGCTAGTATTTTGGTGAGAATTTTTGCATCCATGTTCATCAAGGATATTGGTCTGTAATTCTCTTTTTTGATGGGGTCTTTGTCTGGGTTTGGGATCAAGGTAATGCTGGCCTCATAAAATGAGTTTGGAAGTTTCCCTTCCATTTCTATTTTTTGGAACAGTTTCAGGAGAATAGGTATTAATTCTTCTTGAAATGTCTGATAGAATTCCCCTGGGAAGCCATCTGGCCCTGGGCTTTTGTTTCTTGGGAGATTTTTGATGACTGTTTCAATTTCCTTCGTGGTTATAGGTCTGTTCAGGGTTTCTATTTCTTCCTGGTTCAATTTTGGTAGTTGATACATCTCTAGGAATGCACCCATTTCTTCCAGGTTATCTAATTTGCTGGCATAGAGTTGCTCATAATATGTTCTTATAATTGTTTGTATTTCTTTGGTGTTGGTTGTGATCTCTCCTCTTTCATTCATGATTTTGTTGATTTGGGTCATTTCTCTTTTCTTTTTGATCAGTCTGGCCAGGGCTTTATCAATCTTGTTAATTCTTTCAAAGAACCAGCTCCTAGTTTCGTTGATCTGTTCTACTGTTCTTTTGGTTTCTAGTTCATTGATTTCTGCTCTGATCTTTATGATTTCTCTTCTCCTGCTGGGTTTAGGCTTTATTTGCTGTTCTTTCTCCAGCTCCTTTAGGTGTAGGGTTAGGTTGTGTATTTGAGACCTCTCTTGTTTCTTGAGAAAGGCTTGTATTGCTATATACTTTCCTCTCAGGACTGCCTTTGCTGTATCCCAAAGATTTTGAACAGTTGTGTTTTCATTTTCATTGGTTTCCAGGAATTTTTTTAATTCTTCTTTGATTTCTTGGTTGACCCATTCATTCTTTAGTAGGAGGCTCTTTAGCCTCCATGTATTTGAGTTCTTTCCGACTTTCCTCTTGTGGTTGAGTGCTAGTTTCAAAGCCTTGTGGTCTGAAAATATGCAGGGAATGATCCCAATCTTTTGGTACCGATTGAGACCTGATTTGTGACCTAGGATGTGATCGATTCTGGAGAATGTTCCATGGGCACTAGAGAAGAATGTGTATTCCGTTGCTTTGGGATGGAATGTTCTGAATATGTCTGTGAAGTCCATTTGGTCCAGTGTGTCATTTAAAGTCTTTATTTCCTTGTTGATCTTTTGCTTAGATGATCTGTCCATTTCAGTCAGGGGGGTGTTAAAGTCCCCCACTATTATTGTATTGTTGTCAATGTGTTTCTTTGCTCTTGTTATTAATTGCCTTATATAATTGGCTGCTCCCATGTTCGGGGCATAGATATTTACAATTGTTAGATCTTCTTGTTGGATAGACCCTTTAAGTAGGATATAGTGTCCTTCCTCATCTCTTATTACAGTCTTTGTTTTAAAATCTAGTTTGTCTGATATAAGGATTGCCACCCCAGCTTTCTTTTGGTGTCCATTAGCATGGTAAATGGTTTTCCACCCCCTCACTTTCAATCTGGGGGTGTCTTTGGGTCTAAAATGAGTCTCTTGCAGACAGCATATGGATGGGTCTTGTTTTTTAATCCAATCTGATAGCCTGTGTCTTTTGATTGGGGCATTGAGCCCATTTACATTCAGGGTAACTATTGAAAGGTATGAATTTAGTGTCATTGTATTGCCTGTAAGGTGACTGTTAACTGTCTGTTGTCTGTGTTCGTTTCCGCTCTTTGCTGCTCTTAGGTTCTCTCTTTGCTTAGAGGACCCCTCTCAATATTTCTTGGAGGGCTGGTTTCGTGTTTGCAAATTCCTTTAGTTTTTGTTTGTTCTGGAAGCTTTTTATCTCTCCTTCTATTTTCAGTGATAGCCTAGCTGGATATAGTATTCTTGGCTGCATATTTCTCTCGTTTAGTGCTCTGAAGATATCTTGCCAGTCCTTTCTGGCCTGCCAGGTCTCTGTGGATAGGTCTGTTGCCAATCTAATGTTTCTACCATTGTAGGTTACATATCTCTTCTCCCGAGCTGCTTTCAGGATTTTCTCTTTGTCTCTGAGACTCGTAAGTTTTACTATTAGATGTCGGGGTGTTGACCTATTATTATTGATTTTGAGAGGGGTTCTCCGTGCCTCCTGGATTTTAATGCCTGTTTCCTTCCTCACATTAGGGAAGTTCTCTGCTATAATTTGCTCCAATATACCTTCTGCCCCCCTCTCTCTCTCTCTTCTTCTTCTGGGATCCCAATTATTCTAATGTTGTTTCGTCTTATCGTATCGCTTATCTCTGGAATTCTGCCCTCGTGATCCTGTAGTTGTTTCTCTCTCTTTTTCTCAGCCTCTTTATTTTCCATCATTTGGTCTTCTATATCGCTGATTCTCTCTCCTGCCTCATTTATCCTAGCATTTAGTGCCCCCATTTTTGATTGCACCTCATCAATAGCCTTTTTGATTTCGATTTGGTTAGATTTTAGTTCTTTGATTTCTCCAGAAAGGGTTTCTCTAATAACTTCCACGCTTTTTTCAAGCCCAGCTAGTATCTTTAAAGTCATGATTCTGAACTCTAGGTCCGACATCGTACTAATGTCCGTATTGAGTAGGTCCCTGGCTGACGGTACTACCTCTTGTTCTTTTTGCTGAGGTGATTTCTTTCGTCTTGTCCTTTTGTCCAGAGGAGAATCGATGAATGAGAGAACAAAATGCTAACAGGTTTACAACGTCCCCAGCAAACATACTGTATACAAATCAGAAAAGACCTGAAACCAGGGGAAAAGAAAGGGAAAGAAAGAAAAAAGAAAGAGGAAAAAAAAAAAAGAAAAAAGAAAAACAAAACAAAACAATACAAAAAAAGCAGAATATGATCAAATATGATCAGGCTAGTGCATAGATCAGTGCCACACACGAGATTTGGGGCGTATTTTGGTCTGTTAGAAAAAAGTGCCTCGTAAAATTTTAAAGGAAGAAAGACATATATGTACAAAATAAGGGTTGATACAATGAAGGGATGGAAGATGACTGTAAAGATGAAAATTATAAAAGATTTTATAAAAGGACTTGGTAAGATAAGTTGTTTGAAAAAAGAAAGAAGATTTAAGAAAAAAAAGAAAAAAAAAGGAAAAAGGGAGAGAATGTGATCAGGCAGGAGACTAGAACAAAGCCATACACTAGTGATTTAGGGTATATTTTGATCTGTTAGAAGAAACTGTACCTCAAAATTTTAAAGAGAGAACAACTTATATATATATATGCCAAAAATAAGGGTAACTACTATGAAGGGATAAAATATGACTCTGAAAATGAAAAATAAAAAATGTTTTTTTTTTTTTTTTAAAAAAAGTGATTGATAAGATGTTGGTTGAAAAAGGGAAAAAGAAAAATAAAAAAAAAAACAGTCAACAAAAATTAACTTTGATGAAATAATGAATCATGGTAAAAAAAAAAAAAAAAAAAAAAGCCATGAATCTATGTGCGGTATTCCCCTAGCCCTGGAGTTCTCCCATTCTCCTTGATCGATCAACTTGGTCTTGGCTTGCTGGCTGTTTGTGCTGATCTTCTGGGGGAGGGGCCTGTTGCTGTGGTTTCCAAATGTCTTTGCCGGAGGCGGAATTGCCCCGCCCTTGTCGGTCCGGGCTAAGGAAGCTGCTCCGGTTTGCTCTCAGGAGCTTTTGTTCCCTGCAAGCTCTCGGTACAGCTTTGGAGGACCAGGGCAGAAATGGTGGCCTCCCAATCTCCGCCTGGAGGAGCTGAGAACTCGGGGCCCCGCTCCTCAGTGTGCCCCCAGAGAAAAGCAGTCACTTCCGTGTCCCCGGTCTCCGGCCGCACTCCGTGCTCACCCGGCCTGTGATCGAGCGTCGCTATCTCTGGCACCCGACCCCGCACGGAGTCTCCAAACCCAGCAGATCCCTGCAGTGCGTTCCCGCACCGCTCCTCCCCGGGAAGGAAGGGGAGTCTCCCTGGATCTGCTGCTTGTTGGGTCCCTGCTGGGGGAGCCGTGCCCCGACTGGGCCGCAGATCACAGTTTATGGCAACCCCGAGCTGAGAGCCCGCCACTCTGCTCCGTCTCTGCAGCCGGCTTCCCCGCTCTGATACCTGGGAGCTCTGGCGCACTCAGGCACCCCCGGTCTTTCTGTGACCCCGAGGGTCCTGAGACCACACTGTCCCGGGAGGATTCCACCCCCCGCTTAGCCACTGCAGCGACGTCCCTCTGCCGAGCCAACTTCTAAAAGTTCCGATTTTGTGCTCCGCGGCTCTATCACTTGCCAGAAGCGGCCGGCGGAGGCCCCTCCCCCGCCGTCTAGCCTCCCGAACATCGCCTCGGATTCACTTCTCCGCACGCCCTACCTTCCAGTAAGTGGTCGCTTCTCTGTTCAGAGAGTTGTTGCTACTCTCCTGTTCGATCTCCTGTTGAGTTCGTAGGTGTTCAGAATGGTTTGATCCCTATTCAGCTGAATTCCTGAGACCAGACGAAATCTAGGTCTCCTACTCCTCCGCCATCTTGCTCCGCCCCCCAACATAGATAGATTTCTAATAAACACCAAGGTGACATCTCTGAGTAATTGGAGACCTACAGACGTATCACTGGCCTTGGTATTCTATGAAGCTGTTATTTGGATATAACCCCAGTTTTGTAAGTTCTGGGAGTAGAGCTTGACATTTTTGGTGAGAGAAACTGCTGCTACCTCTTGGTGTAAGTGTACTCAGCATGTCATTTAAACTAAAAGTTTGTTCTAAGAAGTACCACTTGAGAGGTCCATCTTAATGCTATAAACTTAAGCCATTGGACACTTGTCCTGGAGTATGGGTATAACTAAGACTTTGTGAAGGCCAAGGTCACTTGCTGCCAGGGGCTCCATTTGCTTAGATGTCACTTTTTCAGTGAGGCCTACCCCACCTCAGCATCTCAGACCCATTTAACCACCTCTGCTTTTTTTTTTTTTTTAACACTAACACCCTTCAGTGTGCTAAATTATTAATTTATTGTATCTATTGTTTCACTATCTTCCCACACTAGAAAGTAAGGCCCACAAGGATGGAAATCGGTTTCATTCACTGACATATCCCTAAGAGATTGCCCCTAAGAGTTTCTGGAACATAGCAAGTATTTGGCAAATGGTTATGAGACTTCCTGATTATAAAAGTCATCAACTGAAAAAACATAAAGCAATATGACCATATTTATTCTCCATATGGGTAAATTGGCCCATATCAATTGCAGACAGATTTTTCTGGGAGCTATTTTAGGGATATATCATTATTACTATTATTATAAAGATTTCACTCAATGAGATAGTTTTTCCGTATTGTTTGAATGCTTTTTTTTTTTTTTTAAGATTTTATTTATTTATTTGACAGAGAGACACAGCAAGAGACGGAACACAAGCAGGGGGAATAGGGCAGGGAGAATCAGACTTCCTGCGGAGCAGGGAGCCCCATGCGGGGCTCGATCCTAGGACTTGGGGATCATGACCTGAGCCGAAGGCAGACGCTTAACGACTGAGCCACCCAGGCTCCCCGTTTTGAATGCTTTTATAGTGATTAAACATTCTGTTCAGTATGACAAGAATAGTGGGGAGTTAGAACCGCCAAAGAGAAGAAATGAAATTCTCCCACACCTAAGACTGAAATGTCCTTTGTCCTGGAGTCTCAGGCCCAGGAGGGCCAAGAACCAGCATAGATGGGCTGCTTTCCACGACTGGCTCCTTCTAGGTGGAGAAGCTGTGCAAGTACTTTCCTCCCGGCGTTGGAGGTGCTAGAGCCCCTCGAGGCCACATGGGGGAGTCTGATCTTCCAGACATACAGCCTCGTGCCTCCCCACACTACCACTGAAACCCACATCTTTCTTCATCTTCCCGAAAGAAGAACAATTGTACCCTTCTTTTCCCTGCTGTGCTACCCAAGTGCCGTCTCTTTATTTCTCTTAGGTCTGTTTTTCCCAAATTTTTGAAATCTTCTCTCCCTTAACCATGACCAGTCACGAAGGGCCTGAAGCCTTTTCTAATAACACTCCAAGCAGGTTGACCACCCTAGGAAAATGGCTGGACATGTCACCTGGCCAAAAAGTGTCTGTTGCATGCAGCCTCTGCTTGAGAGGGTAAGAAAATATCCAGACCTTCTTGAGGAGCCTGTGACGCTTGATCGCTGTGTCACCTGAGTCTACTGATTGGCCGCAGGTAGGTGTGAGGCTGGACTGCAGTCATAGGAGGAATCCCTGAGTGAGCATGTACTTGTTTCACACTGAGCCCTCAGTAAACATTACCGGTTACATTTCCCGTATGCTGGCTCTGAAAACACGGAATGACTTTGTTTATAGAGGTTCATATTTGACAATCGACTTAATACAATTTTGACCTCTAAGGGCAGGAAACATTTCTACAAAACCTAGTTTTCATGGGATTGGAGGGGTGGTCATTGTAATGTTGATTTTTGTGGAATTTTTGCTTCATAGTTTCTTGTTCTGTTTACTGATGACATTCAGAAGCAGACTGATTTCATTTCCTCTCGAATCTGCTCTTGGTCTGGTCCAGCCTGAGTGACCTTACTCTTTTCCCTGTCACCGATGCTAAATCTTTTCTCCCTCTTTCTTAACCACTAGCCATCAAGTCCTGGAGATTCAAATTCTGCACTTTGTCTGTCACCTTCTCGCCATGCCTCCTACCCATGCCTTCACTATGTTCCAGAACGTAAGCTCCAAGAGGGAAGGACTTTTTGTATGAAAAGCGCCTGACACATCACAGGCCTGCCAAATGTCTGTTGAAGGAATTATCTTGCCACTGGAATGCTGCAACCGTTCTCTTTAAACCAGTCTCTCTGCACACTTGCCTCTTAAACAGATCTTTTAAAGATCAACCTACTTATTCCCTTACAGTGACTCATTTTAGCCCTTGGGAGAAATGTTCACACCCAGCACCTAGCTTATAAGGCACCCCTCAACTCAATCCCAAATTATCCTCAGAATTCTATCTCTTCCTCCATCACCCCTCCCACAAAATTCCACAACCACATTTGCTGGTTGCTGGACCTACTGTGTGTTTTCACTGGTCTTTGCCTTTGCCTGGGCAGTTCCTCTGCTTGGAATGTACTTCCCTTGGTCACCTGCTGAAATCTTATCACATACTACACTTTCAGGAGCCTCAGTGATGCCTCCTGTTAGGCTCCGGATGTTCAACAGAATTATCACCTCATCTGCCCGCTTGGCTTATTGAATTTCTCATCATCCCTTGTCTTCTATTTTGGTTAGTTGTAAATATCTGAGCATATGAGTCCCTTGAAGGAAGGGACCATAGCTTGGTAATTTTTAATCTCTTGTGCCTAGCTCAGTGCATGGCAGAAGGCAGTTGCCTGATCTGTGGTGGAGATTCTGGTTATTTTGGGGGTAGATATTACCCTTATCATTGCAGGGACAGAAGGACCAGCCTGACCAAAACACAGAGAAGGCGGAGTACAGGATAGCTGGGAAGATGTGTGGTGTTGATAAGGTGCTGCCATCATTACCGTCACAGCCATGGTCGCACTGACTGGTTCTGGAGGTTCTCTGGGCTCTGGTCGAGCCGTCATGCCAGATCTGGCCACCAGATGGCACCCGCGCTCCATAGGTGCCGCTACCGTGCTAAACTCGGGCTCCAGCTTGGGTCTGCTGGGTGGCCGGCGACCTGCCTCGGGAATCCAGCGGGGAGGCAGGGGATGCAGGGGGTTTAGCGCTGCCCCCACGGGACCGAGGGGCCATAAACCCAGCCCCCGGCTCTCGGAGCCATGAGCCAACATCCGTCCCCATTACACCATCTGCGTGGGTCTTCACCCAAGCCGGGCTCCACGCTCCTCCTCCCCAAGCCTTTATTTGTGTTTATTCTGTTCCCGGCAGACCGGTGATGCCCCTTCTCCCAGGCGGCCTGTCTGGCCATTAAGAGGCTCAGCGCGGGCGGTAAGCAGGGAGCTATCAATACCTTCAGTCATGGAATCTGCCCTTCAGTAGCATTTACAGGAGGCCCAGGTCTGGGAAAATGTGTTCTCCAGGCAGCCTCCCCGCACCCAGCCCACCATCGGGAATGCCATACATCTGCCTGCCCCTGTTATGACCAGCGTTAACTGAATTTTCCTCTGAATAACAGATGACCTGCAGGAAATGGGTAGGTTGGGGGGAGATTGGAGGTCACCTCCTGCAAAGAGGATACCGTGATGTGCTCCGGCGGGTGACCAGGGTGCCTCGGGCCAGGCCTGGCCACATATGCAATCTCACTTCCGGAGCTGTGTGTAAAGTGCATCTCCCCAGCAGAGGCTCCTGTCCTCCTGGGCCTGGGCTCTGTGGCCCTCCAGTCTTGTCCCTCAGCTGTCAGTGGGTACCACACTCTAGGCACAAATCTCTCTGGACTATCCACTTCCCATTCAGAGGCTGCTGGAGCTGTTAGTTCTCATTTGGAAACCAGAGTTCTAAGTGTGCATGCACTCATGCAAATAGGTTAGTCTGTCTTTTTTTTTTTTTTTTTTTTTTTTGGTTTTTTATTGTTATGTTAATCACCATATATTACATAATTTGTTTTGGTGTACTGTTCCATGATTCATTGTTTGTTCATACCACCCGGTGCTCCATGCAGAATGTGCCCTCCTCAATACCCATCACCAGGCTACCCCATCCCCCGACCCTCCTCCCCTCCAGAAACCTCAGTTTCTTTTTCAGAGTCCATCATCTCTCCTGGTTCGTCTCCCCCTCTGACTTACTCCCCTTCATTCTTCCTCTCCTGCTATCTTCTTCTTTTTCTTTTTTCTTAAAATATGTTGCGTTATTTGTTTCAGAAGTACAGATCTGTGATTCAACAGTCTTACACAATTCACAGCGCTCACCGTAGCACATATCCTCCCCAATGTCCATCACCCAGCCACCCCATCCCTCCCACCCCCGACCACTCCAGCAACCCTCAGTTTGTTCCTGAGATTAAGAATTCCTCATATCAGTGAGGTCATATGATACATGTCTTTCTCTGATTGACTTATTTCACTCAGCATAACACCCTCCAGTTCCGTCCACGTCGTTGCAAATGGCAAGATCTCATTCCTTTTGATGGCTGCATAATATTCCATTGTGTATATATACCACTTCTTCTTTAGCCATTCATCTGTCGATGGGCATCTTGGCTCTTTCCACAGTTTGGCTATTGTGGACATTGCTGCTACTATAAACATTGGGGTGCACGTACCCCTTCGGGTCCCTACATTTGTATCTTTGGGGTAAATACCCAGAAGTGCAATTGCTGGATCGAATGGTAGCTCTAATTTCAACTGTTTGAGGAACCTCCATACTGTTTTCCAGAGGGGTTGCACCAGCTTGCATTCCCACCAACAGTGTAGGAGGGTTCCCCTTTCTCCACATCCCCGCCAACATCTGTCGTTCCCTGACTTGTTAATTTTAGCCATTCTGACGGGTGTGAGGTGGTATCTCATTGAGGTTTTGATTTGGATTTCCCTGATGCCGAGCGATGTTGAGCACTTTTTCATGTGCCTGTTGGCCATTTGGATGTCTTCTTTGGAAAAATGTCTGTTCAGGTCTTCTGCCCATTTCTTGATTGGATTATTTGTTCTTTGGGTGTTGAGTTTGATAAGTTCTTTATCGATTTTGGATACTAGCCCTTTATCTGATATGTCATTTGCAAATATTTTCTCCCATTCTGTCGGTTGTCTTTTGGTTTTGTGGACTGTTTCTTTGGCTGTGCAAAAGCTTTTTATCTTGATGAAATCCCAATAGTTCATTTTTGCCCTGGCTTCCTGTGCCTTTGGTGATGTTTCTAGGAAGAAGTTGCTGCGGCTGAGGTCGAAGAGGTTGCTACCTGTGTTCTCCTTTAGGATTTGGATGGACTCCTGTCTCACGTTTAGGTCTTTCAACCATTTGGAGTCTATTTTTGTGTGTGGTGTAAGGAAATGGTCCAGTTTCATTCTTCTGCATGTGGCTGTCCAATTTTCCCAACACCATTTGTTGAAGAGACTGTCTTTTTTCCACTGGACATTCTTTCCTGCTTTGTCAAAAATAAGTTGACCATAGAGTTGAGGGTCCATTTCTGGGCTCTCGATTCTCTTCCATTGATCTATGTGTCTGTTTTTGTGCCAGTACCATACTGTCTTGATGATGACAGCTTTGTAATAGAGCTGGAAGTCCGGAATTGTGATGCCGCCAGCTTTGCTTTTCTTTTTCAGTATTCCTCTGGCTATTCTGGGTCTCTTCTGGTTCCATACAAATTTTAGGATTATTTGTTCCATTTCTTTGAAAAAAGTGGATGGTATTTTGATGGGGATTGCATTGAATGTGTAGATTGCTCTAGGTAGCATTGACATCTTCACAATGTTGATTCTCCCAATCCATGAGCATGGAACGTTTTTCCATTTCTTTGTGTCTTCTTCAATTTCTTTCATGAGTATTTTATAGTTTTCTGAGTACAGATCCTTTGCGTCTTTGGTTAGATTTATTCCTAGGTATCTAATGGTTTTGGGTGCAATTGTAAATGGGATCGACTCCTTGATTTGTCTCTCTTCGGTCTTGTTGTTGGTGTATAGGAATGCCACTGATTTCTGTGCATTGATTTTATATCCTGCTACTTGACTGAATTCCTGTATGAGTTCTAGCAGTTTTGGGGTGGAGTCTTTTGGGTTTTCCACATACAGTATCATATCATCTGCAAAGAGTGAGAGTTTGACTTCCTCTTTGCCGATTTGGATGCCTTTGATTTCTTTTTGTTGTCTGATTGCTGTGGCTAGGACTTCTAATACGATGTTGAATAGCAGTGGTGAGACTGGACATCCCTGCCGCGTTCCTGACCTTAGGGGAAAAGCTCTCAGCCTTTCCCCATTGAGAATGATATTCGCTGTAGGTTTTTCATAGATGGCTTTTATGATATTGAGGTATGTACCCTCTATCCCTATACTCTGAAGAGTTTTGATCAAGAAAGGATGTTGTACTTTGTCAAATGCTTTTTCTGCATCTATTGAGAGGATCATATGATTCTTGCTCTTTCTTTTGTTAATGTATTGTATCACGTTGATTGATTTGCGGATGTTGAACCAGCCTTGCAGCCCAGGGATAAATCCCACTTGGTCCTGGTGAATAATCCTTTTAATGTACTGTTGGATCCTATTGGCTAGTATTTTGGTGAGAATTTTTGCATCCATGTTCATCAAGGATATTGGTCTGTAATTCTCTTTTTTGATGGGGTCTTTGTCTGGGTTTGGGATCAAGGTAATGCTGGCCTCATAAAATGAGTTTGGAAGTTTCCCTTCCATTTCTATTTTTTGGAACAGTTTCAGGAGAATAGGTATTAATTCTTCTTGAAATGTCTGATAGAATTCCCCTGGGAAGCCATCTGGCCCTGGGCTTTTGTTTCTTGGGAGATTTTTGATGACTGTTTCAATTTCCTTCGTGGTTATAGGTCTGTTCAGGGTTTCTATTTCTTCCTGGTTCAATTTTGGTAGTTGATACATCTCTAGGAATGCACCCATTTCTTCCAGGTTATCTAATTTGCTGGCATAGAGTTGCTCATAATATGTTCTTATAATTGTTTGTATTTCTTTGGTGTTGGTTGTGATCTCTCCTCTTTCATTCATGATTTTGTTGATTTGGGTCATTTCTCTTTTCTTTTTGATCAGTCTGGCCAGGGCTTTATCAATCTTGTTAATTCTTTCAAAGAACCAGCTCCTAGTTTCGTTGATCTGTTCTACTGTTCTTTTGGTTTCTAGTTCATTGATTTCTGCTCTGATCTTTATGATTTCTCTTCTCCTGCTGGGTTTAGGCTTTATTTGCTGTTCTTTCTCCAGCTCCTTTAGGTGTAGGGTTAGGTTGTGTATTTGAGACCTCTCTTGTTTCTTGAGAAAGGCTTGTATTGCTATATACTTTCCTCTCAGGACTGCCTTTGCTGTATCCCAAAGATTTTGAACAGTTGTGTTTTCATTTTCATTGGTTTCCAGGAATTTTTTTAATTCCTGGAGGCTCTTTAGCCTCCATGTATTTGAGTTCTTTCCGACTTTCCTCTTGTGGTTGAGTGCTAGTTTCAAAGCCTTGTGGTCTGAAAATATGCAGGGAATGATCCCAATCTTTTGGTACCGATTGAGACCTGATTTGTGACCTAGGATGTGATCGATTCTGGAGAATGTTCCATGGGCACTAGAGAAGAATGTGTATTCCGTTGCTTTGGGATGGAATGTTCTGAATATGTCTGTGAAGTCCATTTGGTCCAGTGTGTCATTTAAAGTCTTTATTTCCTTGTTGATCTTTTGCTTAGATGATCTGTCCATTTCAGTCAGGGGGGTGTTAAAGTCCCCCACTATTATTGTATTGTTGTCAATGTGTTTCTTTGCTCTTGTTATTAATTGCCTTATATAATTGGCTGCTCCCATGTTCGGGGCATAGATATTTACAATTGTTAGATCTTCTTGTTGGATAGACCCTTTAAGTAGGATATAGTGTCCTTCCTCATCTCTTATTACAGTCTTTGTTTTAAAATCTAGTTTGTCTGATATAAGGATTGCCACCCCAGCTTTCTTTTGGTGTCCATTAGCATGGTAAATGGTTTTCCACCCCCTCACTTTCAATCTGGGGGTGTCTTTGGGTCTAAAATGAGTCTCTTGCAGACAGCATATGGATGGGTCTTGTTTTTTAATCCAATCTGATAGCCTGTGTCTTTTGATTGGGGCATTGAGCCCATTTACATTCAGGGTAACTATTGAAAGGTATGAATTTAGTGTCATTGTATTGCCTGTAAGGTGACTGTTAACTGTCTGTTGTCTGTGTTCGTTTCCGCTCTTTGCTGCTCTTAGGTTCTCTCTTTGCTTAGAGGACCCCTCTCAATATTTCTTGGAGGGCTGGTTTCGTGTTTGCAAATTCCTTTAGTTTTTGTTTGTTCTGGAAGCTTTTTATCTCTCCTTCTATTTTCAGTGATAGCCTAGCTGGATATAGTATTCTTGGCTGCATATTTCTCTCGTTTAGTGCTCTGAAGATATCTTGCCAGTCCTTTCTGGCCTGCCAGGTCTCTGTGGATAGGTCTGTTGCCAATCTAATGTTTCTACCATTGTAGGTTACATATCTCTTCTCCCGAGCTGCTTTCAGGATTTTCTCTTTGTCTCTGAGACTCGTAAGTTTTACTATTAGATGTCGGGGTGTTGACCTATTATTATTGATTTTGAGAGGGGTTCTCCGTGCCTCCTGGATTTTAATGCCTGTTTCCTTCCTCACATTAGGGAAGTTCTCTGCTATAATTTGCTCCAATATACCTTCTGCCCCCCCCTCTCTCTCTCTTCTTCTTCTGGGATCCCAATTATTCTAATGTTGTTTCGTCTTATCGTATCGCTTATCTCTGGAATTCTGCCCTCGTGATCCTGTAGTTGTTTCTCTCTCTTTTTCTCAGCCTCTTTATTTTCCATCATTTGGTCTTCTATATCGCTGATTCTCTCTCCTGCCTCATTTATCCTAGCATTTAGTGCCCCCATTTTTGATTGCACCTCATCAATAGCCTTTTTGATTTCGATTTGGTTAGATTTTAGTTCTTTGATTTCTCCAGAAAGGGTTTCTCTAATAACTTCCACGCTTTTTTCAAGCCCAGCTAGTATCTTTAAAGTCATGATTCTGAACTCTAGGTCCGACATCGTACTAATGTCCGTATTGAGTAGGTCCCTGGCTGACGGTACTACCTCTTGTTCTTTTTGCTGAGGTGATTTCTTTCGTCTTGTCCTTTTGTCCAGAGGAGAATCGATGAATGAGAGAACAAAATGCTAACAGGTTTACAACGTCCCCAGCAAACATACTGTATACAAATCAGAAAAGACCTGAAACCAGGGGAAAAGAAAGGGAAAGAAAGAAAAAAGAAAGAGGAAAAAAAAAAAAGAAAAAAGAAAAACAAAACAAAACAATACAAAAAAAGCAGAATATGATCAAATATGATCAGGCTAGTGCATAGATCAGTGCCACACACGAGATTTGGGGCGTATTTTGGTCTGTTAGAAAAAAGTGCCTCGTAAAATTTTAAAGGAAGAAAGACATATATGTACAAAATAAGGGTTGATACAATGAAGGGATGGAAGATGACTGTAAAGATGAAAATTATAAAAGATTTTATAAAAGGACTTGGTAAGATAAGTTGTTTGAAAAAAGAAAGAAGATTTAAGAAAAAAAAGAAAAAAAAAGGAAAAAGGGAGAGAATGTGATCAGGCAGGAGACTAGAACAAAGCCATACACTAGTGATTTAGGGTATATTTTGATCTGTTAGAAGAAACTGTACCTCAAAATTTTAAAGAGAGAACAACTTATATATATATATGCCAAAAATAAGGGTAACTACTATGAAGGGATAAAATATGACTCTGAAAATGAAAAATAAAAAATGTTTTTTTTTTTTTTTAAAAAAAGGGATTGATAAGATGTTGGTTGAAAAAGGGAAAAAGAAAAATAAAAAAAAAAACAGTCAACAAAAATTAACTTTGATGAAATAATGAATCATGGTAAAAAAAAAAAAAAAAAAAAAAAGCCATGAATCTATGTGCGGTATTCCCCTAGCCCTGGAGTTCTCCCATTCTCCTTGATCGATCAACTTGGTCTTGGCTTGCTGGCTGTTTGTGCTGATCTTCTGGGGGAGGGGCCTGTTGCTGTGGTTTCCAAATGTCTTTGCCGGAGGCGGAATTGCCCCGCCCTTGTCGGTCCGGGCTAAGGAAGCTGCTCCGGTTTGCTCTCAGGAGCTTTTGTTCCCTGCAAGCTCTCGGTACAGCTTTGGAGGACCAGGGCAGAAATGGTGGCCTCCCAATCTCCGCCTGGAGGAGCTGAGAACTCGGGGCCCCGCTCCTCAGTGTGCCCCCAGAGAAAAGCAGTCACTTCCGTGTCCCCGGTCTCCGGCCGCACTCCGTGCTCACCCGGCCTGTGATCGAGCGTCGCTATCTCTGGCACCCGACCCCGCACGGAGTCTCCAAACCCAGCAGATCCCTGCAGTGCGTTCCCGCACCGCTCCTCCCCGGGAAGGAAGGGGAGTCTCCCTGGATCTGCTGCTTGTTGGGTCCCTGCTGGGGGAGCCGTGCCCCGACTGGGCCGCAGATCACAGTTTATGGCAACCCCGAGCTGAGAGCCCGCCACTCTGCTCCGTCTCTGCAGCCGGCTTCCCCGCTCTGATACCTGGGAGCTCTGGCGCACTCAGGCACCCCCGGTCTTTCTGTGACCCCGAGGGTCCTGAGACCACACTGTCCCGGGAGGATTCCACCCCCCGCTTAGCCACTGCAGCGACGTCCCTCTGCCGAGCCAACTTCTAAAAGTTCCGATTTTGTGCTCCGCGGCTCTATCACTTGCCAGAAGCGGCCGGCGGAGGCCCCTCCCCCGCCGTCTAGCCTCCCGAACATCGCCTCGGATTCACTTCTCCGCACGCCCTACCTTCCAGTAAGTGGTCGCTTCTCTGTTCAGAGAGTTGTTGCTACTCTCCTGTTCGATCTCCTGTTGAGTTCGTAGGTGTTCAGAATGGTTTGATCCCTATTCAGCTGAATTCCTGAGACCAGACGAAATCTAGGTCTCCTACTCCTCCGCCATCTTGCTCCGCCCCCCAACATAGATAGATTTCTAATAAACACCAAGGTGACATCTCTGAGTAATTGGAGACCTACAGACGTATCACTGGCCTTGGTATTCTATGAAGCTGTTATTTGGATATAACCCCAGTTTTGTAAGTTCTGGGAGTAGAGCTTGACATTTTTGGTGAGAGAAACTGCTGCTACCTCTTGGTGTAAGTGTACTCAGCATGTCATTTAAACTAAAAGTTTGTTCTAAGAAGTACCACTTGAGAGGTCCATCTTAATGCTATAAACTTAAGCCATTGGACACTTGTCCTGGAGTATGGGTATAACTAAGACTTTGTGAAGGCCAAGGTCACTTGCTGCCAGGGGCTCCATTTGCTTAGATGTCACTTTTTCAGTGAGGCCTACCCCACCTCAGCATCTCAGACCCATTTAACCACCTCTGCTTTTTTTTTTTTTTTAACACTAACACCCTTCAGTGTGCTAAATTATTAATTTATTGTATCTATTGTTTCACTATCTTCCCACACTAGAAAGTAAGGCCCACAAGGATGGAAATCGGTTTCATTCACTGACATATCCCTAAGAGATTGCCCCTAAGAGTTTCTGGAACATAGCAAGTATTTGGCAAATGGTTATGAGACTTCCTGATTATAAAAGTCATCAACTGAAAAAACATAAAGCAATATGACCATATTTATTCTCCATATGGGTAAATTGGCCCATATCAATTGCAGACAGATTTTTCTGGGAGCTATTTTAGGGATATATCATTATTACTATTATTATAAAGATTTCACTCAATGAGATAGTTTTTCCGTATTGTTTGAATGCTTTTTTTTTTTTTTTAAGATTTTATTTATTTATTTGACAGAGAGACACAGCAAGAGACGGAACACAAGCAGGGGGAATAGGGCAGGGAGAATCAGACTTCCTGCGGAGCAGGGAGCCCCATGCGGGGCTCGATCCTAGGACTTGGGGATCATGACCTGAGCCGAAGGCAGACGCTTAACGACTGAGCCACCCAGGCTCCCCGTTTTGAATGCTTTTATAGTGATTAAACATTCTGTTCAGTATGACAAGAATAGTGGGGAGTTAGAACCGCCAAAGAGAAGAAATGAAATTCTCCCACACCTAAGACTGAAATGTCCTTTGTCCTGGAGTCTCAGGCCCAGGAGGGCCAAGAACCAGCATAGATGGGCTGCTTTCCACGACTGGCTCCTTCTAGGTGGAGAAGCTGTGCAAGTACTTTCCTCCCGGCGTTGGAGGTGCTAGAGCCCCTCGAGGCCACATGGGGGAGTCTGATCTTCCAGACATACAGCCTCGTGCCTCCCCACACTACCACTGAAACCCACATCTTTCTTCATCTTCCCGAAAGAAGAACAATTGTACCCTTCTTTTCCCTGCTGTGCTACCCAAGTGCCGTCTCTTTATTTCTCTTAGGTCTGTTTTTCCCAAATTTTTGAAATCTTCTCTCCCTTAACCATGACCAGTCACGAAGGGCCTGAAGCCTTTTCTAATAACACTCCAAGCAGGTTGACCACCCTAGGAAAATGGCTGGACATGTCACCTGGCCAAAAAGTGTCTGTTGCATGCAGCCTCTGCTTGAGAGGGTAAGAAAATATCCAGACCTTCTTGAGGAGCCTGTGACGCTTGATCGCTGTGTCACCTGAGTCTACTGATTGGCCGCAGGTAGGTGTGAGGCTGGACTGCAGTCATAGGAGGAATCCCTGAGTGAGCATGTACTTGTTTCACACTGAGCCCTCAGTAAACATTACCGGTTACATTTCCCGTATGCTGGCTCTGAAAACACGGAATGACTTTGTTTATAGAGGTTCATATTTGACAATCGACTTAATACAATTTTGACCTCTAAGGGCAGGAAACATTTCTACAAAACCTAGTTTTCATGGGATTGGAGGGGTGGTCATTGTAATGTTGATTTTTGTGGAATTTTTGCTTCATAGTTTCTTGTTCTGTTTACTGATGACATTCAGAAGCAGACTGATTTCATTTCCTCTCGAATCTGCTCTTGGTCTGGTCCAGCCTGAGTGACCTTACTCTTTTCCCTGTCACCGATGCTAAATCTTTTCTCCCTCTTTCTTAACCACTAGCCATCAAGTCCTGGAGATTCAAATTCTGCACTTTGTCTGTCACCTTCTCGCCATGCCTCCTACCCATGCCTTCACTATGTTCCAGAACGTAAGCTCCAAGAGGGAAGGACTTTTTGTATGAAAAGCGCCTGACACATCACAGGCCTGCCAAATGTCTGTTGAAGGAATTATCTTGCCACTGGAATGCTGCAACCGTTCTCTTTAAACCAGTCTCTCTGCACACTTGCCTCTTAAACAGATCTTTTAAAGATCAACCTACTTATTCCCTTACAGTGACTCATTTTAGCCCTTGGGAGAAATGTTCACACCCAGCACCTAGCTTATAAGGCACCCCTCAACTCAATCCCAAATTATCCTCAGAATTCTATCTCTTCCTCCATCACCCCTCCCACAAAATTCCACAACCACATTTGCTGGTTGCTGGACCTACTGTGTGTTTTCACTGGTCTTTGCCTTTGCCTGGGCAGTTCCTCTGCTTGGAATGTACTTCCCTTGGTCACCTGCTGAAATCTTATCACATACTACACTTTCAGGAGCCTCAGTGATGCCTCCTGTTAGGCTCCGGATGTTCAACAGAATTATCACCTCATCTGCCCGCTTGGCTTATTGAATTTCTCATCATCCCTTGTCTTCTATTTTGGTTAGTTGTAAATATCTGAGCATATGAGTCCCTTGAAGGAAGGGACCATAGCTTGGTAATTTTTAATCTCTTGTGCCTAGCTCAGTGCATGGCAGAAGGCAGTTGCCTGATCTGTGGTGGAGATTCTGGTTATTTTGGGGGTAGATATTACCCTTATCATTGCAGGGACAGAAGGACCAGCCTGACCAAAACACAGAGAAGGCGGAGTACAGGATAGCTGGGAAGATGTGTGGTGTTGATAAGGTGCTGCCATCATTACCGTCACAGCCATGGTCGCACTGACTGGTTCTGGAGGTTCTCTGGGCTCTGGTCGAGCCGTCATGCCAGATCTGGCCACCAGATGGCACCCGCGCTCCATAGGTGCCGCTACCGTGCTAAACTCGGGCTCCAGCTTGGGTCTGCTGGGTGGCCGGCGACCTGCCTCGGGAATCCAGCGGGGAGGCAGGGGATGCAGGGGGTTTAGCGCTGCCCCCACGGGACCGAGGGGCCATAAACCCAGCCCCCGGCTCTCGGAGCCATGAGCCAACATCCGTCCCCATTACACCATCTGCGTGGGTCTTCACCCAAGCCGGGCTCCACGCTCCTCCTCCCCAAGCCTTTATTTGTGTTTATTCTGTTCCCGGCAGACCGGTGATGCCCCTTCTCCCAGGCGGCCTGTCTGGCCATTAAGAGGCTCAGCGCGGGCGGTAAGCAGGGAGCTATCAATACCTTCAGTCATGGAATCTGCCCTTCAGTAGCATTTACAGGAGGCCCAGGTCTGGGAAAATGTGTTCTCCAGGCAGCCTCCCCGCACCCAGCCCACCATCGGGAATGCCATACATCTGCCTGCCCCTGTTATGACCAGCGTTAACTGAATTTTCCTCTGAATAACAGATGACCTGCAGGAAATGGGTAGGTTGGGGGGAGATTGGAGGTCACCTCCTGCAAAGAGGATACCGTGATGTGCTCCGGCGGGTGACCAGGGTGCCTCGGGCCAGGCCTGGCCACATATGCAATCTCACTTCCGGAGCTGTGTGTAAAGTGCATCTCCCCAGCAGAGGCTCCTGTCCTCCTGGGCCTGGGCTCTGTGGCCCTCCAGTCTTGTCCCTCAGCTGTCAGTGGGTACCACACTCTAGGCACAAATCTCTCTGGACTATCCACTTCCCATTCAGAGGCTGCTGGAGCTGTTAGTTCTCATTTGGAAACCAGAGTTCTAAGTGTGCATGCACTCATGCAAATAGGTTAGTCTGTCTTTTTTTTTTTTTTTTTTTTTTTTTGGTTTTTTATTGTTATGTTAATCACCATATATTACATAATTTGTTTTGGTGTACTGTTCCATGATTCATTGTTTGTTCATACCACCCGGTGCTCCATGCAGAATGTGCCCTCCTCAATACCCATCACCAGGCTACCCCATCCCCCGACCCTCCTCCCCTCCAGAAACCTCAGTTTCTTTTTCAGAGTCCATCATCTCTCCTGGTTCGTCTCCCCCTCTGACTTACTCCCCTTCATTCTTCCTCTCCTGCTATCTTCTTCTTTTTCTTTTTTCTTAAAATATGTTGCGTTATTTGTTTCAGAAGTACAGATCTGTGATTCAACAGTCTTACACAATTCACAGCGCTCACCGTAGCACATATCCTCCCCAATGTCCATCACCCAGCCACCCCATCCCTCCCACCCCCGACCACTCCAGCAACCCTCAGTTTGTTCCTGAGATTAAGAATTCCTCATATCAGTGAGGTCATATGATACATGTCTTTCTCTGATTGACTTATTTCACTCAGCATAACACCCTCCAGTTCCGTCCACGTCGTTGCAAATGGCAAGATCTCATTCCTTTTGATGGCTGCATAATATTCCATTGTGTATATATACCACTTCTTCTTTAGCCATTCATCTGTCGATGGGCATCTTGGCTCTTTCCACAGTTTGGCTATTGTGGACATTGCTGCTACTATAAACATTGGGGTGCACGTACCCCTTCGGGTCCCTACATTTGTATCTTTGGGGTAAATACCCAGAAGTGCAATTGCTGGATCGAATGGTAGCTCTAATTTCAACTGTTTGAGGAACCTCCATACTGTTTTCCAGAGGGGTTGCACCAGCTTGCATTCCCACCAACAGTGTAGGAGGGTTCCCCTTTCTCCACATCCCCGCCAACATCTGTCGTTCCCTGACTTGTTAATTTTAGCCATTCTGACGGGTGTGAGGTGGTATCTCATTGAGGTTTTGATTTGGATTTCCCTGATGCCGAGCGATGTTGAGCACTTTTTCATGTGCCTGTTGGCCATTTGGATGTCTTCTTTGGAAAAATGTCTGTTCAGGTCTTCTGCCCATTTCTTGATTGGATTATTTGTTCTTTGGGTGTTGAGTTTGATAAGTTCTTTATCGATTTTGGATACTAGCCCTTTATCTGATATGTCATTTGCAAATATTTTCTCCCATTCTGTCGGTTGTCTTTTGGTTTTGTGGACTGTTTCTTTGGCTGTGCAAAAGCTTTTTATCTTGATGAAATCCCAATAGTTCATTTTTGCCCTGGCTTCCTGTGCCTTTGGTGATGTTTCTAGGAAGAAGTTGCTGCGGCTGAGGTCGAAGAGGTTGCTACCTGTGTTCTCCTTTAGGATTTGGATGGACTCCTGTCTCACGTTTAGGTCTTTCAACCATTTGGAGTCTATTTTTGTGTGTGGTGTAAGGAAATGGTCCAGTTTCATTCTTCTGCATGTGGCTGTCCAATTTTCCCAACACCATTTGTTGAAGAGACTGTCTTTTTTCCACTGGACATTCTTTCCTGCTTTGTCAAAAATAAGTTGACCATAGAGTTGAGGGTCCATTTCTGGGCTCTCGATTCTCTTCCATTGATCTATGTGTCTGTTTTTGTGCCAGTACCATACTGTCTTGATGATGACAGCTTTGTAATAGAGCTGGAAGTCCGGAATTGTGATGCCGCCAGCTTTGCTTTTCTTTTTCAGTATTCCTCTGGCTATTCTGGGTCTCTTCTGGTTCCATACAAATTTTAGGATTATTTGTTCCATTTCTTTGAAAAAAGTGGATGGTATTTTGATGGGGATTGCATTGAATGTGTAGATTGCTCTAGGTAGCATTGACATCTTCACAATGTTGATTCTCCCAATCCATGAGCATGGAACGTTTTTCCATTTCTTTGTGTCTTCTTCAATTTCTTTCATGAGTATTTTATAGTTTTCTGAGTACAGATCCTTTGCGTCTTTGGTTAGATTTATTCCTAGGTATCTAATGGTTTTGGGTGCAATTGTAAATGGGATCGACTCCTTGATTTGTCTCTCTTCGGTCTTGTTGTTGGTGTATAGGAATGCCACTGATTTCTGTGCATTGATTTTATATCCTGCTACTTGACTGAATTCCTGTATGAGTTCTAGCAGTTTTGGGGTGGAGTCTTTTGGGTTTTCCACATACAGTATCATATCATCTGCAAAGAGTGAGAGTTTGACTTCCTCTTTGCCGATTTGGATGCCTTTGATTTCTTTTTGTTGTCTGATTGCTGTGGCTAGGACTTCTAATACGATGTTGAATAGCAGTGGTGAGACTGGACATCCCTGCCGCGTTCCTGACCTTAGGGGAAAAGCTCTCAGCCTTTCCCCATTGAGAATGATATTCGCTGTAGGTTTTTCATAGATGGCTTTTATGATATTGAGGTATGTACCCTCTATCCCTATACTCTGAAGAGTTTTGATCAAGAAAGGATGTTGTACTTTGTCAAATGCTTTTTCTGCATCTATTGAGAGGATCATATGATTCTTGCTCTTTCTTTTGTTAATGTATTGTATCACGTTGATTGATTTGCGGATGTTGAACCAGCCTTGCAGCCCAGGGATAAATCCCACTTGGTCCTGGTGAATAATCCTTTTAATGTACTGTTGGATCCTATTGGCTAGTATTTTGGTGAGAATTTTTGCATCCATGTTCATCAAGGATATTGGTCTGTAATTCTCTTTTTTGATGGGGTCTTTGTCTGGGTTTGGGATCAAGGTAATGCTGGCCTCATAAAATGAGTTTGGAAGTTTCCCTTCCATTTCTATTTTTTGGAACAGTTTCAGGAGAATAGGTATTAATTCTTCTTGAAATGTCTGATAGAATTCCCCTGGGAAGCCATCTGGCCCTGGGCTTTTGTTTCTTGGGAGATTTTTGATGACTGTTTCAATTTCCTTCGTGGTTATAGGTCTGTTCAGGGTTTCTATTTCTTCCTGGTTCAATTTTGGTAGTTGATACATCTCTAGGAATGCACCCATTTCTTCCAGGTTATCTAATTTGCTGGCATAGAGTTGCTCATAATATGTTCTTATAATTGTTTGTATTTCTTTGGTGTTGGTTGTGATCTCTCCTCTTTCATTCATGATTTTGTTGATTTGGGTCATTTCTCTTTTCTTTTTGATCAGTCTGGCCAGGGCTTTATCAATCTTGTTAATTCTTTCAAAGAACCAGCTCCTAGTTTCGTTGATCTGTTCTACTGTTCTTTTGGTTTCTAGTTCATTGATTTCTGCTCTGATCTTTATGATTTCTCTTCTCCTGCTGGGTTTAGGCTTTATTTGCTGTTCTTTCTCCAGCTCCTTTAGGTGTAGGGTTAGGTTGTGTATTTGAGACCTCTCTTGTTTCTTGAGAAAGGCTTGTATTGCTATATACTTTCCTCTCAGGACTGCCTTTGCTGTATCCCAAAGATTTTGAACAGTTGTGTTTTCATTTTCATTGGTTTCCAGGAATTTTTTTAATTCTTCTTTGATTTCTTGGTTGACCCATTCATTCTTTAGTAGGAGGCTCTTTAGCCTCCATGTATTTGAGTTCTTTCCGACTTTCCTCTTGTGGTTGAGTGCTAGTTTCAAAGCCTTGTGGTCTGAAAATATGCAGGGAATGATCCCAATCTTTTGGTACCGATTGAGACCTGATTTGTGACCTAGGATGTGATCGATTCTGGAGAATGTTCCATGGGCACTAGAGAAGAATGTGTATTCCGTTGCTTTGGGATGGAATGTTCTGAATATGTCTGTGAAGTCCATTTGGTCCAGTGTGTCATTTAAAGTCTTTATTTCCTTGTTGATCTTTTGCTTAGATGATCTGTCCATTTCAGTCAGGGGGGTGTTAAAGTCCCCCACTATTATTGTATTGTTGTCAATGTGTTTCTTTGCTCTTGTTATTAATTGCCTTATATAATTGGCTGCTCCCATGTTCGGGGCATAGATATTTACAATTGTTAGATCTTCTTGTTGGATAGACCCTTTAAGTAGGATATAGTGTCCTTCCTCATCTCTTATTACAGTCTTTGTTTTAAAATCTAGTTTGTCTGATATAAGGATTGCCACCCCAGCTTTCTTTTGGTGTCCATTAGCATGGTAAATGGTTTTCCACCCCCTCACTTTCAATCTGGGGGTGTCTTTGGGTCTAAAATGAGTCTCTTGCAGACAGCATATGGATGGGTCTTGTTTTTTAATCCAATCTGATAGCCTGTGTCTTTTGATTGGGGCATTGAGCCCATTTACATTCAGGGTAACTATTGAAAGGTATGAATTTAGTGTCATTGTATTGCCTGTAAGGTGACTGTTAACTGTCTGTTGTCTGTGTTCGTTTCCGCTCTTTGCTGCTCTTAGGTTCTCTCTTTGCTTAGAGGACCCCTCTCAATATTTCTTGGAGGGCTGGTTTCGTGTTTGCAAATTCCTTTAGTTTTTGTTTGTTCTGGAAGCTTTTTATCTCTCCTTCTATTTTCAGTGATAGCCTAGCTGGATATAGTATTCTTGGCTGCATATTTCTCTCGTTTAGTGCTCTGAAGATATCTTGCCAGTCCTTTCTGGCCTGCCAGGTCTCTGTGGATAGGTCTGTTGCCAATCTAATGTTTCTACCATTGTAGGTTACATATCTCTTCTCCCGAGCTGCTTTCAGGATTTTCTCTTTGTCTCTGAGACTCGTAAGTTTTACTATTAGATGTCGGGGTGTTGACCTATTATTATTGATTTTGAGAGGGGTTCTCCGTGCCTCCTGGATTTTAATGCCTGTTTCCTTCCTCACATTAGGGAAGTTCTCTGCTATAATTTGCTCCAATATACCTTCTGCCCCCCTCTCTCTCTCTCTTCTTCTTCTGGGATCCCAATTATTCTAATGTTGTTTCGTCTTATCGTATCGCTTATCTCTGGAATTCTGCCCTCGTGATCCTGTAGTTGTTTCTCTCTCTTTTTCTCAGCCTCTTTATTTTCCATCATTTGGTCTTCTATATCGCTGATTCTCTCTCCTGCCTCATTTATCCTAGCATTTAGTGCCCCCATTTTTGATTGCACCTCATCAATAGCCTTTTTGATTTCGATTTGGTTAGATTTTAGTTCTTTGATTTCTCCAGAAAGGGTTTCTCTAATAACTTCCACGCTTTTTTCAAGCCCAGCTAGTATCTTTAAAGTCATGATTCTGAACTCTAGGTCCGACATCGTACTAATGTCCGTATTGAGTAGGTCCCTGGCTGACGGTACTACCTCTTGTTCTTTTTGCTGAGGTGATTTCTTTCGTCTTGTCCTTTTGTCCAGAGGAGAATCGATGAATGAGAGAACAAAATGCTAACAGGTTTACAACGTCCCCAGCAAACATACTGTATACAAATCAGAAAAGACCTGAAACCAGGGGAAAAGAAAGGGAAAGAAAGAAAAAAGAAAGAGGAAAAAAAAAAAAGAAAAAAGAAAAACAAAACAAAACAATACAAAAAAAGCAGAATATGATCAAATATGATCAGGCTAGTGCATAGATCAGTGCCACACACGAGATTTGGGGCGTATTTTGGTCTGTTAGAAAAAAGTGCCTCGTAAAATTTTAAAGGAAGAAAGACATATATGTACAAAATAAGGGTTGATACAATGAAGGGATGGAAGATGACTGTAAAGATGAAAATTATAAAAGATTTTATAAAAGGACTTGGTAAGATAAGTTGTTTGAAAAAAGAAAGAAGATTTAAGAAAAAAAAGAAAAAAAAAGGAAAAAGGGAGAGAATGTGATCAGGCAGGAGACTAGAACAAAGCCATACACTAGTGATTTAGGGTATATTTTGATCTGTTAGAAGAAACTGTACCTCAAAATTTTAAAGAGAGAACAACTTATATATATATATGCCAAAAATAAGGGTAACTACTATGAAGGGATAAAATATGACTCTGAAAATGAAAAATAAAAAATGTTTTTTTTTTTTTTTTAAAAAAAGTGATTGATAAGATGTTGGTTGAAAAAGGGAAAAAGAAAAATAAAAAAAAAAACAGTCAACAAAAATTAACTTTGATGAAATAATGAATCATGGTAAAAAAAAAAAAAAAAAAAAAGCCATGAATCTATGTGCGGTATTCCCCTAGCCCTGGAGTTCTCCCATTCTCCTTGATCGATCAACTTGGTCTTGGCTTGCTGGCTGTTTGTGCTGATCTTCTGGGGGAGGGGCCTGTTGCTGTGGTTTCCAAATGTCTTTGCCGGAGGCGGAATTGCCCCGCCCTTGTCGGTCCGGGCTAAGGAAGCTGCTCCGGTTTGCTCTCAGGAGCTTTTGTTCCCTGCAAGCTCTCGGTACAGCTTTGGAGGACCAGGGCAGAAATGGTGGCCTCCCAATCTCCGCCTGGAGGAGCTGAGAACTCGGGGCCCCGCTCCTCAGTGTGCCCCCAGAGAAAAGCAGTCACTTCCGTGTCCCCGGTCTCCGGCCGCACTCCGTGCTCACCCGGCCTGTGATCGAGCGTCGCTATCTCTGGCACCCGACCCCGCACGGAGTCTCCAAACCCAGCAGATCCCTGCAGTGCGTTCCCGCACCGCTCCTCCCCGGGAAGGAAGGGGAGTCTCCCTGGATCTGCTGCTTGTTGGGTCCCTGCTGGGGGAGCCGTGCCCCGACTGGGCCGCAGATCACAGTTTATGGCAACCCCGAGCTGAGAGCCCGCCACTCTGCTCCGTCTCTGCAGCCGGCTTCCCCGCTCTGATACCTGGGAGCTCTGGCGCACTCAGGCACCCCCGGTCTTTCTGTGACCCCGAGGGTCCTGAGACCACACTGTCCCGGGAGGATTCCACCCCCCGCTTAGCCACTGCAGCGACGTCCCTCTGCCGAGCCAACTTCTAAAAGTTCCGATTTTGTGCTCCGCGGCTCTATCACTTGCCAGAAGCGGCCGGCGGAGGCCCCTCCCCCGCCGTCTAGCCTCCCGAACATCGCCTCGGATTCACTTCTCCGCACGCCCTACCTTCCAGTAAGTGGTCGCTTCTCTGTTCAGAGAGTTGTTGCTACTCTCCTGTTCGATCTCCTGTTGAGTTCGTAGGTGTTCAGAATGGTTTGATCCCTATTCAGCTGAATTCCTGAGACCAGACGAAATCTAGGTCTCCTACTCCTCCGCCATCTTGCTCCGCCCCCCAACATAGATAGATTTCTAATAAACACCAAGGTGACATCTCTGAGTAATTGGAGACCTACAGACGTATCACTGGCCTTGGTATTCTATGAAGCTGTTATTTGGATATAACCCCAGTTTTGTAAGTTCTGGGAGTAGAGCTTGACATTTTTGGTGAGAGAAACTGCTGCTACCTCTTGGTGTAAGTGTACTCAGCATGTCATTTAAACTAAAAGTTTGTTCTAAGAAGTACCACTTGAGAGGTCCATCTTAATGCTATAAACTTAAGCCATTGGACACTTGTCCTGGAGTATGGGTATAACTAAGACTTTGTGAAGGCCAAGGTCACTTGCTGCCAGGGGCTCCATTTGCTTAGATGTCACTTTTTCAGTGAGGCCTACCCCACCTCAGCATCTCAGACCCATTTAACCACCTCTGCTTTTTTTTTTTTTTTAACACTAACACCCTTCAGTGTGCTAAATTATTAATTTATTGTATCTATTGTTTCACTATCTTCCCACACTAGAAAGTAAGGCCCACAAGGATGGAAATCGGTTTCATTCACTGACATATCCCTAAGAGATTGCCCCTAAGAGTTTCTGGAACATAGCAAGTATTTGGCAAATGGTTATGAGACTTCCTGATTATAAAAGTCATCAACTGAAAAAACATAAAGCAATATGACCATATTTATTCTCCATATGGGTAAATTGGCCCATATCAATTGCAGACAGATTTTTCTGGGAGCTATTTTAGGGATATATCATTATTACTATTATTATAAAGATTTCACTCAATGAGATAGTTTTTCCGTATTGTTTGAATGCTTTTTTTTTTTTTTAAGATTTTATTTATTTATTTGACAGAGAGACACAGCAAGAGACGGAACACAAGCAGGGGGAATAGGGCAGGGAGAATCAGACTTCCTGCGGAGCAGGGAGCCCCATGCGGGGCTCGATCCTAGGACTTGGGGATCATGACCTGAGCCGAAGGCAGACGCTTAACGACTGAGCCACCCAGGCTCCCCGTTTTGAATGCTTTTATAGTGATTAAACATTCTGTTCAGTATGACAAGAATAGTGGGGAGTTAGAACCGCCAAAGAGAAGAAATGAAATTCTCCCACACCTAAGACTGAAATGTCCTTTGTCCTGGAGTCTCAGGCCCAGGAGGGCCAAGAACCAGCATAGATGGGCTGCTTTCCACGACTGGCTCCTTCTAGGTGGAGAAGCTGTGCAAGTACTTTCCTCCCGGCGTTGGAGGTGCTAGAGCCCCTCGAGGCCACATGGGGGAGTCTGATCTTCCAGACATACAGCCTCGTGCCTCCCCACACTACCACTGAAACCCACATCTTTCTTCATCTTCCCGAAAGAAGAACAATTGTACCCTTCTTTTCCCTGCTGTGCTACCCAAGTGCCGTCTCTTTATTTCTCTTAGGTCTGTTTTTCCCAAATTTTTGAAATCTTCTCTCCCTTAACCATGACCAGTCACGAAGGGCCTGAAGCCTTTTCTAATAACACTCCAAGCAGGTTGACCACCCTAGGAAAATGGCTGGACATGTCACCTGGCCAAAAAGTGTCTGTTGCATGCAGCCTCTGCTTGAGAGGGTAAGAAAATATCCAGACCTTCTTGAGGAGCCTGTGACGCTTGATCGCTGTGTCACCTGAGTCTACTGATTGGCCGCAGGTAGGTGTGAGGCTGGACTGCAGTCATAGGAGGAATCCCTGAGTGAGCATGTACTTGTTTCACACTGAGCCCTCAGTAAACATTACCGGTTACATTTCCCGTATGCTGGCTCTGAAAACACGGAATGACTTTGTTTATAGAGGTTCATATTTGACAATCGACTTAATACAATTTTGACCTCTAAGGGCAGGAAACATTTCTACAAAACCTAGTTTTCATGGGATTGGAGGGGTGGTCATTGTAATGTTGATTTTTGTGGAATTTTTGCTTCATAGTTTCTTGTTCTGTTTACTGATGACATTCAGAAGCAGACTGATTTCATTTCCTCTCGAATCTGCTCTTGGTCTGGTCCAGCCTGAGTGACCTTACTCTTTTCCCTGTCACCGATGCTAAATCTTTTCTCCCTCTTTCTTAACCACTAGCCATCAAGTCCTGGAGATTCAAATTCTGCACTTTGTCTGTCACCTTCTCGCCATGCCTCCTACCCATGCCTTCACTATGTTCCAGAACGTAAGCTCCAAGAGGGAAGGACTTTTTGTATGAAAAGCGCCTGACACATCACAGGCCTGCCAAATGTCTGTTGAAGGAATTATCTTGCCACTGGAATGCTGCAACCGTTCTCTTTAAACCAGTCTCTCTGCACACTTGCCTCTTAAACAGATCTTTTAAAGATCAACCTACTTATTCCCTTACAGTGACTCATTTTAGCCCTTGGGAGAAATGTTCACACCCAGCACCTAGCTTATAAGGCACCCCTCAACTCAATCCCAAATTATCCTCAGAATTCTATCTCTTCCTCCATCACCCCTCCCACAAAATTCCACAACCACATTTGCTGGTTGCTGGACCTACTGTGTGTTTTCACTGGTCTTTGCCTTTGCCTGGGCAGTTCCTCTGCTTGGAATGTACTTCCCTTGGTCACCTGCTGAAATCTTATCACATACTACACTTTCAGGAGCCTCAGTGATGCCTCCTGTTAGGCTCCGGATGTTCAACAGAATTATCACCTCATCTGCCCGCTTGGCTTATTGAATTTCTCATCATCCCTTGTCTTCTATTTTGGTTAGTTGTAAATATCTGAGCATATGAGTCCCTTGAAGGAAGGGACCATAGCTTGGTAATTTTTAATCTCTTGTGCCTAGCTCAGTGCATGGCAGAAGGCAGTTGCCTGATCTGTGGTGGAGATTCTGGTTATTTTGGGGGTAGATATTACCCTTATCATTGCAGGGACAGAAGGACCAGCCTGACCAAAACACAGAGAAGGCGGAGTACAGGATAGCTGGGAAGATGTGTGGTGTTGATAAGGTGCTGCCATCATTACCGTCACAGCCATGGTCGCACTGACTGGTTCTGGAGGTTCTCTGGGCTCTGGTCGAGCCGTCATGCCAGATCTGGCCACCAGATGGCACCCGCGCTCCATAGGTGCCGCTACCGTGCTAAACTCGGGCTCCAGCTTGGGTCTGCTGGGTGGCCGGCGACCTGCCTCGGGAATCCAGCGGGGAGGCAGGGGATGCAGGGGGTTTAGCGCTGCCCCCACGGGACCGAGGGGCCATAAACCCAGCCCCCGGCTCTCGGAGCCATGAGCCAACATCCGTCCCCATTACACCATCTGCGTGGGTCTTCACCCAAGCCGGGCTCCACGCTCCTCCTCCCCAAGCCTTTATTTGTGTTTATTCTGTTCCCGGCAGACCGGTGATGCCCCTTCTCCCAGGCGGCCTGTCTGGCCATTAAGAGGCTCAGCGCGGGCGGTAAGCAGGGAGCTATCAATACCTTCAGTCATGGAATCTGCCCTTCAGTAGCATTTACAGGAGGCCCAGGTCTGGGAAAATGTGTTCTCCAGGCAGCCTCCCCGCACCCAGCCCACCATCGGGAATGCCATACATCTGCCTGCCCCTGTTATGACCAGCGTTAACTGAATTTTCCTCTGAATAACAGATGACCTGCAGGAAATGGGTAGGTTGGGGGGAGATTGGAGGTCACCTCCTGCAAAGAGGATACCGTGATGTGCTCCGGCGGGTGACCAGGGTGCCTCGGGCCAGGCCTGGCCACATATGCAATCTCACTTCCGGAGCTGTGTGTAAAGTGCATCTCCCCAGCAGAGGCTCCTGTCCTCCTGGGCCTGGGCTCTGTGGCCCTCCAGTCTTGTCCCTCAGCTGTCAGTGGGTACCACACTCTAGGCACAAATCTCTCTGGACTATCCACTTCCCATTCAGAGGCTGCTGGAGCTGTTAGTTCTCATTTGGAAACCAGAGTTCTAAGTGTGCATGCACTCATGCAAATAGGTTAGTCTGTCTTTTTTTTTTTTTTTTTTTTTTTTTTGGTTTTTTATTGTTATGTTAATCACCATATATTACATAATTTGTTTTGGTGTACTGTTCCATGATTCATTGTTTGTTCATACCACCCGGTGCTCCATGCAGAATGTGCCCTCCTCAATACCCATCACCAGGCTACCCCATCCCCCGACCCTCCTCCCCTCCAGAAACCTCAGTTTCTTTTTCAGAGTCCATCATCTCTCCTGGTTCGTCTCCCCCTCTGACTTACTCCCCTTCATTCTTCCTCTCCTGCTATCTTCTTCTTTTTCTTTTTTCTTAAAATATGTTGCGTTATTTGTTTCAGAAGTACAGATCTGTGATTCAACAGTCTTACACAATTCACAGCGCTCACCGTAGCACATATCCTCCCCAATGTCCATCACCCAGCCACCCCATCCCTCCCACCCCCGACCACTCCAGCAACCCTCAGTTTGTTCCTGAGATTAAGAATTCCTCATATCAGTGAGGTCATATGATACATGTCTTTCTCTGATTGACTTATTTCACTCAGCATAACACCCTCCAGTTCCGTCCACGTCGTTGCAAATGGCAAGATCTCATTCCTTTTGATGGCTGCATAATATTCCATTGTGTATATATACCACTTCTTCTTTAGCCATTCATCTGTCGATGGGCATCTTGGCTCTTTCCACAGTTTGGCTATTGTGGACATTGCTGCTACTATAAACATTGGGGTGCACGTACCCCTTCGGGTCCCTACATTTGTATCTTTGGGGTAAATACCCAGAAGTGCAATTGCTGGATCGAATGGTAGCTCTAATTTCAACTGTTTGAGGAACCTCCATACTGTTTTCCAGAGGGGTTGCACCAGCTTGCATTCCCACCAACAGTGTAGGAGGGTTCCCCTTTCTCCACATCCCCGCCAACATCTGTCGTTCCCTGACTTGTTAATTTTAGCCATTCTGACGGGTGTGAGGTGGTATCTCATTGAGGTTTTGATTTGGATTTCCCTGATGCCGAGCGATGTAGCACTTTTTCATGTGCCTGTTGGCCATTTGGATGTCTTCTTTGGAAAAATGTCTGTTCAGGTCTTCTGCCCATTTCTTGATTGGATTATTTGTTCTTTGGGTGTTGAGTTTGATAAGTTCTTTATCGATTTTGGATACTAGCCCTTTATCTGATATGTCATTTGCAAATATTTTCTCCCATTCTGTCGGTTGTCTTTTGGTTTTGTGGACTGTTTCTTTGGCTGTGCAAAAGCTTTTTATCTTGATGAAATCCCAATAGTTCATTTTTGCCCTGGCTTCCTGTGCCTTTGGTGATGTTTCTAGGAAGAAGTTGCTGCGGCTGAGGTCGAAGAGGTTGCTACCTGTGTTCTCCTTTAGGATTTGGATGGACTCCTGTCTCACGTTTAGGTCTTTCAACCATTTGGAGTCTATTTTTGTGTGTGGTGTAAGGAAATGGTCCAGTTTCATTCTTCTGCATGTGGCTGTCCAATTTTCCCAACACCATTTGTTGAAGAGACTGTCTTTTTTCCACTGGACATTCTTTCCTGCTTTGTCAAAAATAAGTTGACCATAGAGTTGAGGGTCCATTTCTGGGCTCTCGATTCTCTTCCATTGATCTATGTGTCTGTTTTTGTGCCAGTACCATACTGTCTTGATGATGACAGCTTTGTAATAGAGCTGGAAGTCCGGAATTGTGATGCCGCCAGCTTTGCTTTTCTTTTTCAGTATTCCTCTGGCTATTCTGGGTCTCTTCTGGTTCCATACAAATTTTAGGATTATTTGTTCCATTTCTTTGAAAAAAGTGGATGGTATTTTGATGGGGATTGCATTGAATGTGTAGATTGCTCTAGGTAGCATTGACATCTTCACAATGTTGATTCTCCCAATCCATGAGCATGGAACGTTTTTCCATTTCTTTGTGTCTTCTTCAATTTCTTTCATGAGTATTTTATAGTTTTCTGAGTACAGATCCTTTGCGTCTTTGGTTAGATTTATTCCTAGGTATCTAATGGTTTTGGGTGCAATTGTAAATGGGATCGACTCCTTGATTTGTCTCTCTTCGGTCTTGTTGTTGGTGTATAGGAATGCCACTGATTTCTGTGCATTGATTTTATATCCTGCTACTTGACTGAATTCCTGTATGAGTTCTAGCAGTTTTGGGGTGGAGTCTTTTGGGTTTTCCACATACAGTATCATATCATCTGCAAAGAGTGAGAGTTTGACTTCCTCTTTGCCGATTTGGATGCCTTTGATTTCTTTTTGTTGTCTGATTGCTGTGGCTAGGACTTCTAATACGATGTTGAATAGCAGTGGTGAGACTGGACATCCCTGCCGCGTTCCTGACCTTAGGGGAAAAGCTCTCAGCCTTTCCCCATTGAGAATGATATTCGCTGTAGGTTTTTCATAGATGGCTTTTATGATATTGAGGTATGTACCCTCTATCCCTATACTCTGAAGAGTTTTGATCAAGAAAGGATGTTGTACTTTGTCAAATGCTTTTTCTGCATCTATTGAGAGGATCATATGATTCTTGCTCTTTCTTTTGTTAATGTATTGTATCACGTTGATTGATTTGCGGATGTTGAACCAGCCTTGCAGCCCAGGGATAAATCCCACTTGGTCCTGGTGAATAATCCTTTTAATGTACTGTTGGATCCTATTGGCTAGTATTTTGGTGAGAATTTTTGCATCCATGTTCATCAAGGATATTGGTCTGTAATTCTCTTTTTTGATGGGGTCTTTGTCTGGGTTTGGGATCAAGGTAATGCTGGCCTCATAAAATGAGTTTGGAAGTTTCCCTTCCATTTCTATTTTTTGGAACAGTTTCAGGAGAATAGGTATTAATTCTTCTTGAAATGTCTGATAGAATTCCCCTGGGAAGCCATCTGGCCCTGGGCTTTTGTTTCTTGGGAGATTTTTGATGACTGTTTCAATTTCCTTCGTGGTTATAGGTCTGTTCAGGGTTTCTATTTCTTCCTGGTTCAATTTTGGTAGTTGATACATCTCTAGGAATGCACCCATTTCTTCCAGGTTATCTAATTTGCTGGCATAGAGTTGCTCATAATATGTTCTTATAATTGTTTGTATTTCTTTGGTGTTGGTTGTGATCTCTCCTCTTTCATTCATGATTTTGTTGATTTGGGTCATTTCTCTTTTCTTTTTGATCAGTCTGGCCAGGGCTTTATCAATCTTGTTAATTCTTTCAAAGAACCAGCTCCTAGTTTCGTTGATCTGTTCTACTGTTCTTTTGGTTTCTAGTTCATTGATTTCTGCTCTGATCTTTATGATTTCTCTTCTCCTGCTGGGTTTAGGCTTTATTTGCTGTTCTTTCTCCAGCTCCTTTAGGTGTAGGGTTAGGTTGTGTATTTGAGACCTCTCTTGTTTCTTGAGAAAGGCTTGTATTGCTATATACTTTCCTCTCAGGACTGCCTTTGCTGTATCCCAAAGATTTTGAACAGTTGTGTTTTCATTTTCATTGGTTTCCAGGAATTTTTTTAATTCTTCTTTGATTTCTTGGTTGACCCATTCATTCTTTAGTAGGAGGCTCTTTAGCCTCCATGTATTTGAGTTCTTTCCGACTTTCCTCTTGTGGTTGAGTGCTAGTTTCAAAGCCTTGTGGTCTGAAAATATGCAGGGAATGATCCCAATCTTTTGGTACCGATTGAGACCTGATTTGTGACCTAGGATGTGATCGATTCTGGAGAATGTTCCATGGGCACTAGAGAAGAATGTGTATTCCGTTGCTTTGGGATGGAATGTTCTGAATATGTCTGTGAAGTCCATTTGGTCCAGTGTGTCATTTAAAGTCTTTATTTCCTTGTTGATCTTTTGCTTAGATGATCTGTCCATTTCAGTCAGGGGGGTGTTAAAGTCCCCCACTATTATTGTATTGTTGTCAATGTGTTTCTTTGCTCTTGTTATTAATTGCCTTATATAATTGGCTGCTCCCATGTTCGGGGCATAGATATTTACAATTGTTAGATCTTCTTGTTGGATAGACCCTTTAAGTAGGATATAGTGTCCTTCCTCATCTCTTATTACAGTCTTTGTTTTAAAATCTAGTTTGTCTGATATAAGGATTGCCACCCCAGCTTTCTTTTGGTGTCCATTAGCATGGTAAATGGTTTTCCACCCCCTCACTTTCAATCTGGGGGTGTCTTTGGGTCTAAAATGAGTCTCTTGCAGACAGCATATGGATGGGTCTTGTTTTTTAATCCAATCTGATAGCCTGTGTCTTTTGATTGGGGCATTGAGCCCATTTACATTCAGGGTAACTATTGAAAGGTATGAATTTAGTGTCATTGTATTGCCTGTAAGGTGACTGTTAACTGTCTGTTGTCTGTGTTCGTTTCTGCTCTTTGCTGCTCTTAGGTTCTCTCTTTGCTTAGAGGACCCCTCTCAATATTTCTTGGAGGGCTGGTTTCGTGTTTGCAAATTCCTTTAGTTTTTGTTTGTTCTGGAAGCTTTTTATCTCTCCTTCTATTTTCAGTGATAGCCTAGCTGGATATAGTATTCTTGGCTGCATATTTTTCTCGTTTAGTGCTCTGAAGATATCTTGCCAGTCCTTTCTGGCCTGCCAGGTCTCTGTGGATAGGTCTGTTGCCAATCTAATGTTTCTACCATTGTAGGTTACATATCTCTTCTCCCGAGCTGCTTTCAGGATTTTCTCTTTGTCTCTGAGACTCGTAAGTTTTACTATTAGATGTCGGGGTGTTGACCTATTATTATTGATTTTGAGAGGGGTTCTCCGTGCCTCCTGGATTTTAATGCCTGTTTCCTTCCTCACATTAGGGAAGTTCTCTGCTATAATTTGCTCCAATATACCTTCTGCCCCTCTCTCTCTCTCTCTTCTTCTTCTGGGATCCCAATTATTCTAATGTTGTTTCGTCTTATCATATCGCTTATCTCTGGAATTCTGCCCTCGTGATCCTGTAGTTGTTTCTCTCTCTTTTTCTCAGCCTCTTTATTTTCCATCATTTGGTCTTCTATATCGCTGATTCTCTCTCCTGCCTCATTTATCCTAGCATTTAGTGCCCCCATTTTTGATTGCACCTCATCAATAGCCTTTTTGATTTCGATTTGGTTAGATTTTAGTTCTTTGATTTCTCCAGAAAGGGTTTCTCTAATAACTTCCACGCTTTTTTCAAGCCCAGCTAGTATCTTTAAAGTCATGATTCTGAACTCTAGGTCCGACATCGTACTAATGTCCGTATTGAGTAGGTCCCTGGCTGACGGTACTACCTCTTGTTCTTTTTGCTGAGGTGATTTCTTTCGTCTTGTCCTTTTGTCCAGAGGAGAATCGATGAATGAGAGAACAAAATGCTAACAGGTTTACAACGTCCCCAGCAAACATACTGTATACAAATCAGAAAAGACCTGAAACCAGGGGAAAAGAAAGGGAAAGAAAGAAAAAAGAAAGAGGAAAAAAAAAAAGAAAAAAGAAAAACAAAACAAAACAATACAAAAAAAGCAGAATATGATCAAATATGATCAGGCTAGTGCATAGATCAGTGCCACACACGAGATTTGGGGCGTATTTTGGTCTGTTAGAAAAAAGTGCCTCGTAAAATTTTAAAGGAAGAAAGACATATATGTACAAAATAAGGGTTGATACAATGAAGGGATGGAAGATGACTGTAAAGATGAAAATTATAAAAGATTTTATAAAAGGACTTGGTAAGATAAGTTGTTTGAAAAAAGAAAGAAGATTTAAGAAAAAAAAGAAAAAAAAAGGAAAAAGGGAGAGAATGTGATCAGGCAGGAGACTAGAACAAAGCCATACACTAGTGATTTAGGGTATATTTTGATCTGTTAGAAGAAACTGTACCTCAAAATTTTAAAGAGAGAACAACTTATATATATATATGCCAAAAATAAGGGTAACTACTATGAAGGGATAAAATATGACTCTGAAAATGAAAAATAAAAAATGTTTTTTTTTTTTTTAAAAAAAGGGATTGATAAGATGTTGGTTGAAAAAGGGAAAAAGAAAAATAAAAAAAAAAACAGTCAACAAAAATTAACTTTGATGAAATAATGAATCATGGTAAAAAAAAAAAAAAAAAAAAAGCCATGAATCTATGTGCGGTATTCCCCTAGCCCTGGAGTTCTCCCATTCTCCTTGATCGATCAACTTGGTCTTGGCTTGCTGGCTGTTTGTGCTGATCTTCTGGGGGAGGGGCCTGTTGCTGTGGTTTCCAAATGTCTTTGCCGGAGGCGGAATTGCCCCGCCCTTGTCGGTCCGGGCTAAGGAAGCTGCTCCGGTTTGCTCTCAGGAGCTTTTGTTCCCTGCAAGCTCTCGGTACAGCTTTGGAGGACCAGGGCAGAAATGGTGGCCTCCCAATCTCCGCCTGGAGGAGCTGAGAACTCGGGGCCCCGCTCCTCAGTGTGCCCCCAGAGAAAAGCAGTCACTTCCGTGTCCCCGGTCTCCGGCCGCACTCCGTGCTCACCCGGCCTGTGATCGAGCGTCGCTATCTCTGGCACCCGACCCCGCACGGAGTCTCCAAACCCAGCAGATCCCTGCAGTGCGTTCCCGCACCGCTCCTCCCCGGGAAGGAAGGGGAGTCTCCCTGGATCTGCTGCTTGTTGGGTCCCTGCTGGGGGAGCCGTGCCCCGACTGGGCCGCAGATCACAGTTTATGGCAACCCCGAGCTGAGAGCCCGCCACTCTGCTCCGTCTCTGCAGCCGGCTTCCCCGCTCTGATACCTGGGAGCTCTGGCGCACTCAGGCACCCCCGGTCTTTCTGTGACCCCGAGGGTCCTGAGACCACACTGTCCCGGGAGGATTCCACCCCCCGCTTAGCCACTGCAGCGACGTCCCTCTGCCGAGCCAACTTCTAAAAGTTCCGATTTTGTGCTCCGCGGCTCTATCACTTGCCAGAAGCGGCCGGCGGAGGCCCCTCCCCCGCCGTCTAGCCTCCCGAACATCGCCTCGGATTCACTTCTCCGCACGCCCTACCTTCCAGTAAGTGGTCGCTTCTCTGTTCAGAGAGTTGTTGCTACTCTCCTGTTCGATCTCCTGTTGAGTTCGTAGGTGTTCAGAATGGTTTGATCCCTATTCAGCTGAATTCCTGAGACCAGACGAAATCTAGGTCTCCTACTCCTCCGCCATCTTGCTCCGCCCCCCAACATAGATAGATTTCTAATAAACACCAAGGTGACATCTCTGAGTAATTGGAGACCTACAGACGTATCACTGGCCTTGGTATTCTATGAAGCTGTTATTTGGATATAACCCCAGTTTTGTAAGTTCTGGGAGTAGAGCTTGACATTTTTGGTGAGAGAAACTGCTGCTACCTCTTGGTGTAAGTGTACTCAGCATGTCATTTAAACTAAAAGTTTGTTCTAAGAAGTACCACTTGAGAGGTCCATCTTAATGCTATAAACTTAAGCCATTGGACACTTGTCCTGGAGTATGGGTATAACTAAGACTTTGTGAAGGCCAAGGTCACTTGCTGCCAGGGGCTCCATTTGCTTAGATGTCACTTTTTCAGTGAGGCCTACCCCACCTCAGCATCTCAGACCCATTTAACCACCTCTGCTTTTTTTTTTTTTTTTTAACACTAACACCCTTCAGTGTGCTAAATTATTAATTTATTGTATCTATTGTTTCACTATCTTCCCACACTAGAAAGTAAGGCCCACAAGGATGGAAATCGGTTTCATTCACTGACATATCCCTAAGAGATTGCCCCTAAGAGTTTCTGGAACATAGCAAGTATTTGGCAAATGGTTATGAGACTTCCTGATTATAAAAGTCATCAACTGAAAAAACATAAAGCAATATGACCATATTTATTCTCCATATGGGTAAATTGGCCCATATCAATTGCAGACAGATTTTTCTGGGAGCTATTTTAGGGATATATCATTATTACTATTATTATAAAGATTTCACTCAATGAGATAGTTTTTCCGTATTGTTTGAATGCTTTTTTTTTTTTTTAAGATTTTATTTATTTATTTGACAGAGAGACACAGCAAGAGACGGAACACAAGCAGGGGGAATAGGGCAGGGAGAATCAGACTTCCTGCGGAGCAGGGAGCCCCATGCGGGGCTCGATCCTAGGACTTGGGGATCATGACCTGAGCCGAAGGCAGACGCTTAACGACTGAGCCACCCAGGCTCCCCGTTTTGAATGCTTTTATAGTGATTAAACATTCTGTTCAGTATGACAAGAATAGTGGGGAGTTAGAACCGCCAAAGAGAAGAAATGAAATTCTCCCACACCTAAGACTGAAATGTCCTTTGTCCTGGAGTCTCAGGCCCAGGAGGGCCAAGAACCAGCATAGATGGGCTGCTTTCCACGACTGGCTCCTTCTAGGTGGAGAAGCTGTGCAAGTACTTTCCTCCCGGCGTTGGAGGTGCTAGAGCCCCTCGAGGCCACATGGGGGAGTCTGATCTTCCAGACATACAGCCTCGTGCCTCCCCACACTACCACTGAAACCCACATCTTTCTTCATCTTCCCGAAAGAAGAACAATTGTACCCTTCTTTTCCCTGCTGTGCTACCCAAGTGCCGTCTCTTTATTTCTCTTAGGTCTGTTTTTCCCAAATTTTTGAAATCTTCTCTCCCTTAACCATGACCAGTCACGAAGGGCCTGAAGCCTTTTCTAATAACACTCCAAGCAGGTTGACCACCCTAGGAAAATGGCTGGACATGTCACCTGGCCAAAAAGTGTCTGTTGCATGCAGCCTCTGCTTGAGAGGGTAAGAAAATATCCAGACCTTCTTGAGGAGCCTGTGACGCTTGATCGCTGTGTCACCTGAGTCTACTGATTGGCCGCAGGTAGGTGTGAGGCTGGACTGCAGTCATAGGAGGAATCCCTGAGTGAGCATGTACTTGTTTCACACTGAGCCCTCAGTAAACATTACCGGTTACATTTCCCGTATGCTGGCTCTGAAAACACGGAATGACTTTGTTTATAGAGGTTCATATTTGACAATCGACTTAATACAATTTTGACCTCTAAGGGCAGGAAACATTTCTACAAAACCTAGTTTTCATGGGATTGGAGGGGTGGTCATTGTAATGTTGATTTTTGTGGAATTTTTGCTTCATAGTTTCTTGTTCTGTTTACTGATGACATTCAGAAGCAGACTGATTTCATTTCCTCTCGAATCTGCTCTTGGTCTGGTCCAGCCTGAGTGACCTTACTCTTTTCCCTGTCACCGATGCTAAATCTTTTCTCCCTCTTTCTTAACCACTAGCCATCAAGTCCTGGAGATTCAAATTCTGCACTTTGTCTGTCACCTTCTCGCCATGCCTCCTACCCATGCCTTCACTATGTTCCAGAACGTAAGCTCCAAGAGGGAAGGACTTTTTGTATGAAAAGCGCCTGACACATCACAGGCCTGCCAAATGTCTGTTGAAGGAATTATCTTGCCACTGGAATGCTGCAACCGTTCTCTTTAAACCAGTCTCTCTGCACACTTGCCTCTTAAACAGATCTTTTAAAGATCAACCTACTTATTCCCTTACAGTGACTCATTTTAGCCCTTGGGAGAAATGTTCACACCCAGCACCTAGCTTATAAGGCACCCCTCAACTCAATCCCAAATTATCCTCAGAATTCTATCTCTTCCTCCATCACCCCTCCCACAAAATTCCACAACCACATTTGCTGGTTGCTGGACCTACTGTGTGTTTTCACTGGTCTTTGCCTTTGCCTGGGCAGTTCCTCTGCTTGGAATGTACTTCCCTTGGTCACCTGCTGAAATCTTATCACATACTACACTTTCAGGAGCCTCAGTGATGCCTCCTGTTAGGCTCCGGATGTTCAACAGAATTATCACCTCATCTGCCCGCTTGGCTTATTGAATTTCTCATCATCCCTTGTCTTCTATTTTGGTTAGTTGTAAATATCTGAGCATATGAGTCCCTTGAAGGAAGGGACCATAGCTTGGTAATTTTTAATCTCTTGTGCCTAGCTCAGTGCATGGCAGAAGGCAGTTGCCTGATCTGTGGTGGAGATTCTGGTTATTTTGGGGGTAGATATTACCCTTATCATTGCAGGGACAGAAGGACCAGCCTGACCAAAACACAGAGAAGGCGGAGTACAGGATAGCTGGGAAGATGTGTGGTGTTGATAAGGTGCTGCCATCATTACCGTCACAGCCATGGTCGCACTGACTGGTTCTGGAGGTTCTCTGGGCTCTGGTCGAGCCGTCATGCCAGATCTGGCCACCAGATGGCACCCGCGCTCCATAGGTGCCGCTACCGTGCTAAACTCGGGCTCCAGCTTGGGTCTGCTGGGTGGCCGGCGACCTGCCTCGGGAATCCAGCGGGGAGGCAGGGGATGCAGGGGGTTTAGCGCTGCCCCCACGGGACCGAGGGGCCATAAACCCAGCCCCCGGCTCTCGGAGCCATGAGCCAACATCCGTCCCCATTACACCATCTGCGTGGGTCTTCACCCAAGCCGGGCTCCACGCTCCTCCTCCCCAAGCCTTTATTTGTGTTTATTCTGTTCCCGGCAGACCGGTGATGCCCCTTCTCCCAGGCGGCCTGTCTGGCCATTAAGAGGCTCAGCGCGGGCGGTAAGCAGGGAGCTATCAATACCTTCAGTCATGGAATCTGCCCTTCAGTAGCATTTACAGGAGGCCCAGGTCTGGGAAAATGTGTTCTCCAGGCAGCCTCCCCGCACCCAGCCCACCATCGGGAATGCCATACATCTGCCTGCCCCTGTTATGACCAGCGTTAACTGAATTTTCCTCTGAATAACAGATGACCTGCAGGAAATGGGTAGGTTGGGGGGAGATTGGAGGTCACCTCCTGCAAAGAGGATACCGTGATGTGCTCCGGCGGGTGACCAGGGTGCCTCGGGCCAGGCCTGGCCACATATGCAATCTCACTTCCGGAGCTGTGTGTAAAGTGCATCTCCCCAGCAGAGGCTCCTGTCCTCCTGGGCCTGGGCTCTGTGGCCCTCCAGTCTTGTCCCTCAGCTGTCAGTGGGTACCACACTCTAGGCACAAATCTCTCTGGACTATCCACTTCCCATTCAGAGGCTGCTGGAGCTGTTAGTTCTCATTTGGAAACCAGAGTTCTAAGTGTGCATGCACTCATGCAAATAGGTTAGTCTGTCTTTTTTTTTTTTTTTTTTTTTTTTTGGTTTTTTATTGTTATGTTAATCACCATATATTACATAATTTGTTTTGGTGTACTGTTCCATGATTCATTGTTTGTTCATACCACCCGGTGCTCCATGCAGAATGTGCCCTCCTCAATACCCATCACCAGGCTACCCCATCCCCCGACCCTCCTCCCCTCCAGAAACCTCAGTTTCTTTTTCAGAGTCCATCATCTCTCCTGGTTCGTCTCCCCCTCTGACTTACTCCCCTTCATTCTTCCTCTCCTGCTATCTTCTTCTTTTTCTTTTTTCTTAAAATATGTTGCGTTATTTGTTTCAGAAGTACAGATCTGTGATTCAACAGTCTTACACAATTCACAGCGCTCACCGTAGCACATATCCTCCCCAATGTCCATCACCCAGCCACCCCATCCCTCCCACCCCCGACCACTCCAGCAACCCTCAGTTTGTTCCTGAGATTAAGAATTCCTCATATCAGTGAGGTCATATGATACATGTCTTTCTCTGATTGACTTATTTCACTCAGCATAACACCCTCCAGTTCCGTCCACGTCGTTGCAAATGGCAAGATCTCATTCCTTTTGATGGCTGCATAATATTCCATTGTGTATATATACCACTTCTTCTTTAGCCATTCATCTGTCGATGGGCATCTTGGCTCTTTCCACAGTTTGGCTATTGTGGACATTGCTGCTACTATAAACATTGGGGTGCACGTACCCCTTCGGGTCCCTACATTTGTATCTTTGGGGTAAATACCCAGAAGTGCAATTGCTGGATCGAATGGTAGCTCTAATTTCAACTGTTTGAGGAACCTCCATACTGTTTTCCAGAGGGGTTGCACCAGCTTGCATTCCCACCAACAGTGTAGGAGGGTTCCCCTTTCTCCACATCCCCGCCAACATCTGTCGTTCCCTGACTTGTTAATTTTAGCCATTCTGACGGGTGTGAGGTGGTATCTCATTGAGGTTTTGATTTGGATTTCCCTGATGCCGAGCGATGTTGAGCACTTTTTCATGTGCCTGTTGGCCATTTGGATGTCTTCTTTGGAAAAATGTCTGTTCAGGTCTTCTGCCCATTTCTTGATTGGATTATTTGTTCTTTGGGTGTTGAGTTTGATAAGTTCTTTATCGATTTTGGATACTAGCCCTTTATCTGATATGTCATTTGCAAATATTTTCTCCCATTCTGTCGGTTGTCTTTTGGTTTTGTGGACTGTTTCTTTGGCTGTGCAAAAGCTTTTTATCTTGATGAAATCCCAATAGTTCATTTTTGCCCTGGCTTCCTGTGCCTTTGGTGATGTTTCTAGGAAGAAGTTGCTGCGGCTGAGGTCGAAGAGGTTGCTACCTGTGTTCTCCTTTAGGATTTGGATGGACTCCTGTCTCACGTTTAGGTCTTTCAACCATTTGGAGTCTATTTTTGTGTGTGGTGTAAGGAAATGGTCCAGTTTCATTCTTCTGCATGTGGCTGTCCAATTTTCCCAACACCATTTGTTGAAGAGACTGTCTTTTTTCCACTGGACATTCTTTCCTGCTTTGTCAAAAATAAGTTGACCATAGAGTTGAGGGTCCATTTCTGGGCTCTCGATTCTCTTCCATTGATCTATGTGTCTGTTTTTGTGCCAGTACCATACTGTCTTGATGATGACAGCTTTGTAATAGAGCTGGAAGTCCGGAATTGTGATGCCGCCAGCTTTGCTTTTCTTTTTCAGTATTCCTCTGGCTATTCTGGGTCTCTTCTGGTTCCATACAAATTTTAGGATTATTTGTTCCATTTCTTTGAAAAAAGTGGATGGTATTTTGATGGGGATTGCATTGAATGTGTAGATTGCTCTAGGTAGCATTGACATCTTCACAATGTTGATTCTCCCAATCCATGAGCATGGAACGTTTTTCCATTTCTTTGTGTCTTCTTCAATTTCTTTCATGAGTATTTTATAGTTTTCTGAGTACAGATCCTTTGCGTCTTTGGTTAGATTTATTCCTAGGTATCTAATGGTTTTGGGTGCAATTGTAAATGGGATCGACTCCTTGATTTGTCTCTCTTCGGTCTTGTTGTTGGTGTATAGGAATGCCACTGATTTCTGTGCATTGATTTTATATCCTGCTACTTGACTGAATTCCTGTATGAGTTCTAGCAGTTTTGGGGTGGAGTCTTTTGGGTTTTCCACATACAGTATCATATCATCTGCAAAGAGTGAGAGTTTGACTTCCTCTTTGCCGATTTGGATGCCTTTGATTTCTTTTTGTTGTCTGATTGCTGTGGCTAGGACTTCTAATACGATGTTGAATAGCAGTGGTGAGACTGGACATCCCTGCCGCGTTCCTGACCTTAGGGGAAAAGCTCTCAGCCTTTCCCCATTGAGAATGATATTCGCTGTAGGTTTTTCATAGATGGCTTTTATGATATTGAGGTATGTACCCTCTATCCCTATACTCTGAAGAGTTTTGATCAAGAAAGGATGTTGTACTTTGTCAAATGCTTTTTCTGCATCTATTGAGAGGATCATATGATTCTTGCTCTTTCTTTTGTTAATGTATTGTATCACGTTGATTGATTTGCGGATGTTGAACCAGCCTTGCAGCCCAGGGATAAATCCCACTTGGTCCTGGTGAATAATCCTTTTAATGTACTGTTGGATCCTATTGGCTAGTATTTTGGTGAGAATTTTTGCATCCATGTTCATCAAGGATATTGGTCTGTAATTCTCTTTTTTGATGGGGTCTTTGTCTGGGTTTGGGATCAAGGTAATGCTGGCCTCATAAAATGAGTTTGGAAGTTTCCCTTCCATTTCTATTTTTTGGAACAGTTTCAGGAGAATAGGTATTAATTCTTCTTGAAATGTCTGATAGAATTCCCCTGGGAAGCCATCTGGCCCTGGGCTTTTGTTTCTTGGGAGATTTTTGATGACTGTTTCAATTTCCTTCGTGGTTATAGGTCTGTTCAGGGTTTCTATTTCTTCCTGGTTCAATTTTGGTAGTTGATACATCTCTAGGAATGCACCCATTTCTTCCAGGTTATCTAATTTGCTGGCATAGAGTTGCTCATAATATGTTCTTATAATTGTTTGTATTTCTTTGGTGTTGGTTGTGATCTCTCCTCTTTCATTCATGATTTTGTTGATTTGGGTCATTTCTCTTTTCTTTTTGATCAGTCTGGCCAGGGCTTTATCAATCTTGTTAATTCTTTCAAAGAACCAGCTCCTAGTTTCGTTGATCTGTTCTACTGTTCTTTTGGTTTCTAGTTCATTGATTTCTGCTCTGATCTTTATGATTTCTCTTCTCCTGCTGGGTTTAGGCTTTATTTGCTGTTCTTTCTCCAGCTCCTTTAGGTGTAGGGTTAGGTTGTGTATTTGAGACCTCTCTTGTTTCTTGAGAAAGGCTTGTATTGCTATATACTTTCCTCTCAGGACTGCCTTTGCTGTATCCCAAAGATTTTGAACAGTTGTGTTTTCATTTTCATTGGTTTCCAGGAATTTTTTTAATTCTTCTTTGATTTCTTGGTTGACCCATTCATTCTTTAGTAGGAGGCTCTTTAGCCTCCATGTATTTGAGTTCTTTCCGACTTTCCTCTTGTGGTTGAGTGCTAGTTTCAAAGCCTTGTGGTCTGAAAATATGCAGGGAATGATCCCAATCTTTTGGTACCGATTGAGACCTGATTTGTGACCTAGGATGTGATCGATTCTGGAGAATGTTCCATGGGCACTAGAGAAGAATGTGTATTCCGTTGCTTTGGGATGGAATGTTCTGAATATGTCTGTGAAGTCCATTTGGTCCAGTGTGTCATTTAAAGTCTTTATTTCCTTGTTGATCTTTTGCTTAGATGATCTGTCCATTTCAGTCAGGGGGGTGTTAAAGTCCCCCACTATTATTGTATTGTTGTCAATGTGTTTCTTTGCTCTTGTTATTAATTGCCTTATATAATTGGCTGCTCCCATGTTCGGGGCATAGATATTTACAATTGTTAGATCTTCTTGTTGGATAGACCCTTTAAGTAGGATATAGTGTCCTTCCTCATCTCTTATTACAGTCTTTGTTTTAAAATCTAGTTTGTCTGATATAAGGATTGCCACCCCAGCTTTCTTTTGGTGTCCATTAGCATGGTAAATGGTTTTCCACCCCCTCACTTTCAATCTGGGGGTGTCTTTGGGTCTAAAATGAGTCTCTTGCAGACAGCATATGGATGGGTCTTGTTTTTTAATCCAATCTGATAGCCTGTGTCTTTTGATTGGGGCATTGAGCCCATTTACATTCAGGGTAACTATTGAAAGGTATGAATTTAGTGTCATTGTATTGCCTGTAAGGTGACTGTTAACTGTCTGTTGTCTGTGTTCGTTTCCGCTCTTTGCTGCTCTTAGGTTCTCTCTTTGCTTAGAGGACCCCTCTCAATATTTCTTGGAGGGCTGGTTTCGTGTTTGCAAATTCCTTTAGTTTTTGTTTGTTCTGGAAGCTTTTTATCTCTCCTTCTATTTTCAGTGATAGCCTAGCTGGATATAGTATTCTTGGCTGCATATTTTTCTCGTTTAGTGCTCTGAAGATATCTTGCCAGTCCTTTCTGGCCTGCCAGGTCTCTGTGGATAGGTCTGTTGCCAATCTAATGTTTCTACCATTGTAGGTTACATATCTCTTCTCCCGAGCTGCTTTCAGGATTTTCTCTTTGTCTCTGAGACTCGTAAGTTTTACTATTAGATGTCGGGGTGTTGACCTATTATTATTGATTTTGAGAGGGGTTCTCCGTGCCTCCTGGATTTTAATGCCTGTTTCCTTCCTCACATTAGGGAAGTTCTCTGCTATAATTTGCTCCAATATACCTTCTGCCCCCCTCTCTCTCTCTCTTCTTCTTCTGGGATCCCAATTATTCTAATGTTGTTTCGTCTTATCGTATCGCTTATCTCTGGAATTCTGCCCTCGTGATCCTGTAGTTGTTTCTCTCTCTTTTTCTCAGCCTCTTTATTTTCCATCATTTGGTCTTCTATATCGCTGATTCTCTCTCCTGCCTCATTTATCCTAGCATTTAGTGCCCCCATTTTTGATTGCACCTCATCAATAGCCTTTTTGATTTCGATTTGGTTAGATTTTAGTTCTTTGATTTCTCCAGAAAGGGTTTCTCTAATAACTTCCACGCTTTTTTCAAGCCCAGCTAGTATCTTTAAAGTCATGATTCTGAACTCTAGGTCCGACATCGTACTAATGTCCGTATTGAGTAGGTCCCTGGCTGACGGTACTACCTCTTGTTCTTTTTGCTGAGGTGATTTCTTTCGTCTTGTCCTTTTGTCCAGAGGAGAATCGATGAATGAGAGAACAAAATGCTAACAGGTTTACAACGTCCCCAGCAAACATACTGTATACAAATCAGAAAAGACCTGAAACCAGGGGAAAAGAAAGGGAAAGAAAGAAAAAAGAAAGAGGAAAAAAAAAAAAGAAAAAAGAAAAACAAAACAAAACAATACAAAAAAAGCAGAATATGATCAAATATGATCAGGCTAGTGCATAGATCAGTGCCACACACGAGATTTGGGGCGTATTTTGGTCTGTTAGAAAAAAGTGCCTCGTAAAATTTTAAAGGAAGAAAGACATATATGTACAAAATAAGGGTTGATACAATGAAGGGATGGAAGATGACTGTAAAGATGAAAATTATAAAAGATTTTATAAAAGGACTTGGTAAGATAAGTTGTTTGAAAAAAGAAAGAAGATTTAAGAAAAAAAAGAAAAAAAAAGGAAAAAGGGAGAGAATGTGATCAGGCAGGAGACTAGAACAAAGCCATACACTAGTGATTTAGGGTATATTTTGATCTGTTAGAAGAAACTGTACCTCAAAATTTTAAAGAGAGAACAACTTATATATATATATGCCAAAAATAAGGGTAACTACTATGAAGGGATAAAATATGACTCTGAAAATGAAAAATAAAAAATGTTTTTTTTTTTTTTTTAAAAAAGGGATTGATAAGATGTTGGTTGAAAAAGGGAAAAAGAAAAATAAAAAAAAAAACAGTCAACAAAAATTAACTTTGATGAAATAATGAATCATGGTAAAAAAAAAAAAAAAAAAAAAGCCATGAATCTATGTGCGGTATTCCCCTAGCCCTGGAGTTCTCCCATTCTCCTTGATCGATCAACTTGGTCTTGGCTTGCTGGCTGTTTGTGCTGATCTTCTGGGGGAGGGGCCTGTTGCTGTGGTTTCCAAATGTCTTTGCCGGAGGCGGAATTGCCCCGCCCTTGTCGGTCCGGGCTAAGGAAGCTGCTCCGGTTTGCTCTCAGGAGCTTTTGTTCCCTGCAAGCTCTCGGTACAGCTTTGGAGGACCAGGGCAGAAATGGTGGCCTCCCAATCTCCGCCTGGAGGAGCTGAGAACTCGGGGCCCCGCTCCTCAGTGTGCCCCCAGAGAAAAGCAGTCACTTCCGTGTCCCCGGTCTCCGGCCGCACTCCGTGCTCACCCGGCCTGTGATCGAGCGTCGCTATCTCTGGCACCCGACCCCGCACGGAGTCTCCAAACCCAGCAGATCCCTGCAGTGCGTTCCCGCACCGCTCCTCCCTGGGAAGGAAGGGGAGTCTCCCTGGATCTGCTGCTTGTTGGGTCCCTGCTGGGGGAGCCGTGCCCCGACTGGGCCGCAGATCACAGTTTATGGCAACCCCGAGCTGAGAGCCCGCCACTCTGCTCCGTCTCTGCAGCCGGCTTCCCCGCTCTGATACCTGGGAGCTCTGGCGCACTCAGGCACCCCCGGTCTTTCTGTGACCCCGAGGGTCCTGAGACCACACTGTCCCGGGAGGATTCCACCCCCCGCTTAGCCACTGCAGCGACGTCCCTCTGCCGAGCCAACTTCTAAAAGTTCCGATTTTGTGCTCCGCGGCTCTATCACTTGCCAGAAGCGGCCGGCGGAGGCCCCTCCCCCGCCGTCTAGCCTCCCGAACATCGCCTCGGATTCACTTCTCCGCACGCCCTACCTTCCAGTAAGTGGTCGCTTCTCTGTTCAGAGAGTTGTTGCTACTCTCCTGTTTGATCTCCTGTTGAGTTCGTAGGTGTTCAGAATGGTTTGATCCCTATTCAGCTGAATTCCTGAGACCAGACGAAATCTAGGTCTCCTACTTCTCCGCCATCTTGCTCCGCCCCCCAACATAGATAGATTTCTAATAAACACCAAGGTGACATCTCTGAGTAATTGGAGACCTACAGACGTATCACTGGCCTTGGTATTCTATGAAGCTGTTATTTGGATATAACCCCAGTTTTGTAAGTTCTGGGAGTAGAGCTTGACATTTTTGGTGAGAGAAACTGCTGCTACCTCTTGGTGTAAGTGTACTCAGCATGTCATTTAAACTAAAAGTTTGTTCTAAGAAGTACCACTTGAGAGGTCCATCTTAATGCTATAAACTTAAGCCATTGGACACTTGTCCTGGAGTATGGGTATAACTAAGACTTTGTGAAGGCCAAGGTCACTTGCTGCCAGGGGCTCCATTTGCTTAGATGTCACTTTTTCAGTGAGGCCTACCCCACCTCAGCATCTCAGACCCATTTAACCACCTCTGCTTTTTTTTTTTTTTTTAACACTAACACCCTTCAGTGTGCTAAATTATTAATTTATTGTATCTATTGTTTCACTATCTTCCCACACTAGAAAGTAAGGCCCACAAGGATGGAAATCGGTTTCATTCACTGACATATCCCTAAGAGATTGCCCCTAAGAGTTTCTGGAACATAGCAAGTATTTGGCAAATGGTTATGAGACTTCCTGATTATAAAAGTCATCAACTGAAAAAACATAAAGCAATATGACCATATTTATTCTCCATATGGGTAAATTGGCCCATATCAATTGCAGACAGATTTTTCTGGGAGCTATTTTAGGGATATATCATTATTACTATTATTATAAAGATTTCACTCAATGAGATAGTTTTTCCGTATTGTTTGAATGCTTTTTTTTTTTTTAAGATTTTATTTATTTATTTGACAGAGAGACACAGCAAGAGACGGAACACAAGCAGGGGGAATAGGGCAGGGAGAATCAGACTTCCTGCGGAGCAGGGAGCCCCATGCGGGGCTCGATCCTAGGACTTGGGGATCATGACCTGAGCCGAAGGCAGACGCTTAACGACTGAGCCACCCAGGCTCCCCGTTTTGAATGCTTTTATAGTGATTAAACATTCTGTTCAGTATGACAAGAATAGTGGGGAGTTAGAACCGCCAAAGAGAAGAAATGAAATTCTCCCACACCTAAGACTGAAATGTCCTTTGTCCTGGAGTCTCAGGCCCAGGAGGGCCAAGAACCAGCATAGATGGGCTGCTTTCCACGACTGGCTCCTTCTAGATGGAGAAGCTGTGCAAGTACTTTCCTCCCGGCGTTGGAGGTGCTAGAGCCCCTCGAGGCCACATGGGGGAGTCTGATCTTCCAGACATACAGCCTCGTGCCTCCCCACACTACCACTGAAACCCACATCTTTCTTCATCTTCCCGAAAGAAGAACAATTGTACCCTTCTTTTCCCTGCTGTGCTACCCAAGTGCCGTCTCTTTATTTCTCTTAGGTCTGTTTTTCCCAAATTTTTGAAATCTTCTCTCCCTTAACCATGACCAGTCACGAAGGGCCTGAAGCCTTTTCTAATAACACTCCAAGCAGGTTGACCACCCTAGGAAAATGGCTGGACATGTCACCTGGCCAAAAAGTGTCTGTTGCATGCAGCCTCTGCTTGAGAGGGTAAGAAAATATCCAGACCTTCTTGAGGAGCCTGTGACGCTTGATCGCTGTGTCACCTGAGTCTACTGATTGGCCGCAGGTAGGTGTGAGGCTGGACTGCAGTCATAGGAGGAATCCCTGAGTGAGCATGTACTTGTTTCACACTGAGCCCTCAGTAAACATTACCGGTTACATTTCCCGTATGCTGGCTCTGAAAACACGGAATGACTTTGTTTATAGAGGTTCATATTTGACAATCGACTTAATACAATTTTGACCTCTAAGGGCAGGAAACATTTCTACAAAACCTAGTTTTCATGGGATTGGAGGGGTGGTCATTGTAATGTTGATTTTTGTGGAATTTTTGCTTCATAGTTTCTTGTTCTGTTTACTGATGACATTCAGAAGCAGACTGATTTCATTTCCTCTCGAATCTGCTCTTGGTCTGGTCCAGCCTGAGTGACCTTACTCTTTTCCCTGTCACCGATGCTAAATCTTTTCTCCCTCTTTCTTAACCACTAGCCATCAAGTCCTGGAGATTCAAATTCTGCACTTTGTCTGTCACCTTCTCGCCATGCCTCCTACCCATGCCTTCACTATGTTCCAGAACGTAAGCTCCAAGAGGGAAGGACTTTTTGTATGAAAAGCGCCTGACACATCACAGGCCTGCCAAATGTCTGTTGAAGGAATTATCTTGCCACTGGAATGCTGCAACCGTTCTCTTTAAACCAGTCTCTCTGCACACTTGCCTCTTAAACAGATCTTTTAAAGATCAACCTACTTATTCCCTTACAGTGACTCATTTTAGCCCTTGGGAGAAATGTTCACACCCAGCACCTAGCTTATAAGGCACCCCTCAACTCAATCCCAAATTATCCTCAGAATTCTATCTCTTCCTCCATCACCCCTCCCACAAAATTCCACAACCACATTTGCTGGTTGCTGGACCTACTGTGTGTTTTCACTGGTCTTTGCCTTTGCCTGGGCAGTTCCTCTGCTTGGAATGTACTTCCCTTGGTCACCTGCTGAAATCTTATCACATACTACACTTTCAGGAGCCTCAGTGATGCCTCCCGTTAGGCTCCGGATGTTCAACAGAATTATCACCTCATCTGCCCGCTTGGCTTATTGAATTTCTCATCATCCCTTGTCTTCTATTTTGGTTAGTTGTAAATATCTGAGCATATGAGTCCCTTGAAGGAAGGGACCATAGCTTGGTAATTTTTAATCTCTTGTGCCTAGCTCAGTGCATGGCAGAAGGCAGTTGCCTGATCTGTGGTGGAGATTCTGGTTATTTTGGGGGTAGATATTACCCTTATCATTGCAGGGACAGAAGGACCAGCCTGACCAAAACACAGAGAAGGCGGAGTACAGGATAGCTGGGAAGATGTGTGGTGTTGATAAGGTGCTGCCATCATTACCGTCACAGCCATGGTCGCACTGACTGGTTCTGGAGGTTCTCTGGGCTCTGGTCGAGCCGTCATGCCAGATCTGGCCACCAGATGGCACCCGCGCTCCATAGGTGCCGCTACCGTGCTAAACTCGGGCTCCAGCTTGGGTCTGCTGGGTGGCCGGCGACCTGCCTCGGGAATCCAGCGGGGAGGCAGGGGATGCAGGGGGTTTAGCGCTGCCCCCACGGGACCGAGGGGCCATAAACCCAGCCCCCGGCTCTCGGAGCCATGAGCCAACATCCGTCCCCATTACACCATCTGCGTGGGTCTTCACCCAAGCCGGGCTCCACGCTCCTCCTCCCCAAGCCTTTATTTGTGTTTATTCTGTTCCCGGCAGACCGGTGATGCCCCTTCTCCCAGGCGGCCTGTCTGGCCATTAAGAGGCTCAGCGCGGGCGGTAAGCAGGGAGCTATCAATACCTTCAGTCATGGAATCTGCCCTTCAGTAGCATTTACAGGAGGCCCAGGTCTGGGAAAATGTGTTCTCCAGGCAGCCTCCCCGCACCCAGCCCACCATCGGGAATGCCATACATCTGCCTGCCCCTGTTATGACCAGCGTTAACTGAATTTTCCTCTGAATAACAGATGACCTGCAGGAAATGGGTAGGTTGGGGGGAGATTGGAGGTCACCTCCTGCAAAGAGGATACCGTGATGTGCTCCGGCGGGTGACCAGGGTGCCTCGGGCCAGGCCTGGCCACATATGCAATCTCACTTCCGGAGCTGTGTGTAAAGTGCATCTCCCCAGCAGAGGCTCCTGTCCTCCTGGGCCTGGGCTCTGTGGCCCTCCAGTCTTGTCCCTCAGCTGTCAGTGGGTACCACACTCTAGGCACAAATCTCTCTGGACTATCCACTTCCCATTCAGAGGCTGCTGGAGCTGTTAGTTCTCATTTGGAAACCAGAGTTCTAAGTGTGCATGCACTCATGCAAATAGGTTAGTCTGTCTTTTTTTTTTTTTTTTTTTTTTTTTTGGTTTTTTATTGTTATGTTAATCACCATATATTACATAATTTGTTTTGGTGTACTGTTCCATGATTCATTGTTTGTTCATACCACCCGGTGCTCCATGCAGAATGTGCCCTCCTCAATACCCATCACCAGGCTACCCCATCCCCCGACCCTCCTCCCCTCCAGAAACCTCAGTTTCTTTTTCAGAGTCCATCATCTCTCCTGGTTCGTCTCCCCCTCTGACTTACTCCCCTTCATTCTTCCTCTCCTGCTATCTTCTTCTTTTTCTTTTTTCTTAAAATATGTTGCGTTATTTGTTTCAGAAGTACAGATCTGTGATTCAACAGTCTTACACAATTCACAGCGCTCACCGTAGCACATATCCTCCCCAATGTCCATCACCCAGCCACCCCATCCCTCCCACCCCCGACCACTCCAGCAACCCTCAGTTTGTTCCTGAGATTAAGAATTCCTCATATCAGTGAGGTCATATGATACATGTCTTTCTCTGATTGACTTATTTCACTCAGCATAACACCCTCCAGTTCCGTCCACGTCGTTGCAAATGGCAAGATCTCATTCCTTTTGATGGCTGCATAATATTCCATTGTGTATATATACCACTTCTTCTTTAGCCATTCATCTGTCGATGGGCATCTTGGCTCTTTCCACAGTTTGGCTATTGTGGACATTGCTGCTACTATAAACATTGGGGTGCACGTACCCCTTCGGGTCCCTACATTTGTATCTTTGGGGTAAATACCCAGAAGTGCAATTGCTGGATCGAATGGTAGCTCTAATTTCAACTGTTTGAGGAACCTCCATACTGTTTTCCAGAGGGGTTGCACCAGCTTGCATTCCCACCAACAGTGTAGGAGGGTTCCCCTTTCTCCACATCCCCGCCAACATCTGTCGTTCCCTGACTTGTTAATTTTAGCCATTCTGACGGGTGTGAGGTGGTATCTCATTGAGGTTTTGATTTGGATTTCCCTGATGCCGAGCGATGTTGAGCACTTTTTCATGTGCCTGTTGGCCATTTGGATGTCTTCTTTGGAAAAATGTCTGTTCAGGTCTTCTGCCCATTTCTTGATTGGATTATTTGTTCTTTGGGTGTTGAGTTTGATAAGTTCTTTATCGATTTTGGATACTAGCCCTTTATCTGATATGTCATTTGCAAATATTTTCTCCCATTCTGTCGGTTGTCTTTTGGTTTTGTGGACTGTTTCTTTGGCTGTGCAAAAGCTTTTTATCTTGATGAAATCCCAATAGTTCATTTTTGCCCTGGCTTCCTGTGCCTTTGGTGATGTTTCTAGGAAGAAGTTGCTGCGGCTGAGGTCGAAGAGGTTGCTACCTGTGTTCTCCTTTAGGATTTGGATGGACTCCTGTCTCACGTTTAGGTCTTTCAACCATTTGGAGTCTATTTTTGTGTGTGGTGTAAGGAAATGGTCCAGTTTCATTCTTCTGCATGTGGCTGTCCAATTTTCCCAACACCATTTGTTGAAGAGACTGTCTTTTTTCCACTGGACATTCTTTCCTGCTTTGTCAAAAATAAGTTGACCATAGAGTTGAGGGTCCATTTCTGGGCTCTCGATTCTCTTCCATTGATCTATGTGTCTGTTTTTGTGCCAGTACCATACTGTCTTGATGATGACAGCTTTGTAATAGAGCTGGAAGTCCGGAATTGTGATGCCGCCAGCTTTGCTTTTCTTTTTCAGTATTCCTCTGGCTATTCTGGGTCTCTTCTGGTTCCATACAAATTTTAGGATTATTTGTTCCATTTCTTTGAAAAAAGTGGATGGTATTTTGATGGGGATTGCATTGAATGTGTAGATTGCTCTAGGTAGCATTGACATCTTCACAATGTTGATTCTCCCAATCCATGAGCATGGAACGTTTTTCCATTTCTTTGTGTCTTCTTCAATTTCTTTCATGAGTATTTTATAGTTTTCTGAGTACAGATCCTTTGCGTCTTTGGTTAGATTTATTCCTAGGTATCTAATGGTTTTGGGTGCAATTGTAAATGGGATCGACTCCTTGATTTGTCTCTCTTCGGTCTTGTTGTTGGTGTATAGGAATGCCACTGATTTCTGTGCATTGATTTTATATCCTGCTACTTGACTGAATTCCTGTATGAGTTCTAGCAGTTTTGGGGTGGAGTCTTTTGGGTTTTCCACATACAGTATCATATCATCTGCAAAGAGTGAGAGTTTGACTTCCTCTTTGCCGATTTGGATGCCTTTGATTTCTTTTTGTTGTCTGATTGCTGTGGCTAGGACTTCTAATACGATGTTGAATAGCAGTGGTGAGACTGGACATCCCTGCCGCGTTCCTGACCTTAGGGGAAAAGCTCTCAGCCTTTCCCCATTGAGAATGATATTCGCTGTAGGTTTTTCATAGATGGCTTTTATGATATTGAGGTATGTACCCTCTATCCCTATACTCTGAAGAGTTTTGATCAAGAAAGGATGTTGTACTTTGTCAAATGCTTTTTCTGCATCTATTGAGAGGATCATATGATTCTTGCTCTTTCTTTTGTTAATGTATTGTATCACGTTGATTGATTTGCGGATGTTGAACCAGCCTTGCAGCCCAGGGATAAATCCCACTTGGTCCTGGTGAATAATCCTTTTAATGTACTGTTGGATCCTATTGGCTAGTATTTTGGTGAGAATTTTTGCATCCATGTTCATCAAGGATATTGGTCTGTAATTCTCTTTTTTGATGGGGTCTTTGTCTGGGTTTGGGATCAAGGTAATGCTGGCCTCATAAAATGAGTTTGGAAGTTTCCCTTCCATTTCTATTTTTTGGAACAGTTTCAGGAGAATAGGTATTAATTCTTCTTGAAATGTCTGATAGAATTCCCCTGGGAAGCCATCTGGCCCTGGGCTTTTGTTTCTTGGGAGATTTTTGATGACTGTTTCAATTTCCTTCGTGGTTATAGGTCTGTTCAGGGTTTCTATTTCTTCCTGGTTCAATTTTGGTAGTTGATACATCTCTAGGAATGCACCCATTTCTTCCAGGTTATCTAATTTGCTGGCATAGAGTTGCTCATAATATGTTCTTATAATTGTTTGTATTTCTTTGGTGTTGGTTGTGATCTCTCCTCTTTCATTCATGATTTTGTTGATTTGGGTCATTTCTCTTTTCTTTTTGATCAGTCTGGCCAGGGCTTTATCAATCTTGTTAATTCTTTCAAAGAACCAGCTCCTAGTTTCGTTGATCTGTTCTACTGTTCTTTTGGTTTCTAGTTCATTGATTTCTGCTCTGATCTTTATGATTTCTCTTCTCCTGCTGGGTTTAGGCTTTATTTGCTGTTCTTTCTCCAGCTCCTTTAGGTGTAGGGTTAGGTTGTGTATTTGAGACCTCTCTTGTTTCTTGAGAAAGGCTTGTATTGCTATATACTTTCCTCTCAGGACTGCCTTTGCTGTATCCCAAAGATTTTGAACAGTTGTGTTTTCATTTTCATTGGTTTCCAGGAATTTTTTTAATTCCTGGAGGCTCTTTAGCCTCCATGTATTTGAGTTCTTTCCGACTTTCCTCTTGTGGTTGAGTGCTAGTTTCAAAGCCTTGTGGTCTGAAAATATGCAGGGAATGATCCCAATCTTTTGGTACCGATTGAGACCTGATTTGTGACCTAGGATGTGATCGATTCTGGAGAATGTTCCATGGGCACTAGAGAAGAATGTGTATTCCGTTGCTTTGGGATGGAATGTTCTGAATATGTCTGTGAAGTCCATTTGGTCCAGTGTGTCATTTAAAGTCTTTATTTCCTTGTTGATCTTTTGCTTAGATGATCTGTCCATTTCAGTCAGGGGGGTGTTAAAGTCCCCCACTATTATTGTATTGTTGTCAATGTGTTTCTTTGCTCTTGTTATTAATTGCCTTATATAATTGGCTGCTCCCATGTTCGGGGCATAGATATTTACAATTGTTAGATCTTCTTGTTGGATAGACCCTTTAAGTAGGATATAGTGTCCTTCCTCATCTCTTATTACAGTCTTTGTTTTAAAATCTAGTTTGTCTGATATAAGGATTGCCACCCCAGCTTTCTTTTGGTGTCCATTAGCATGGTAAATGGTTTTCCACCCCCTCACTTTCAATCTGGGGGTGTCTTTGGGTCTAAAATGAGTCTCTTGCAGACAGCATATGGATGGGTCTTGTTTTTTAATCCAATCTGATAGCCTGTGTCTTTTGATTGGGGCATTGAGCCCATTTACATTCAGGGTAACTATTGAAAGGTATGAATTTAGTGTCATTGTATTGCCTGTAAGGTGACTGTTAACTGTCTGTTGTCTGTGTTCGTTTCCGCTCTTTGCTGCTCTTAGGTTCTCTCTTTGCTTAGAGGACCCCTCTCAATATTTCTTGGAGGGCTGGTTTCGTGTTTGCAAATTCCTTTAGTTTTTGTTTGTTCTGGAAGCTTTTTATCTCTCCTTCTATTTTCAGTGATAGCCTAGCTGGATATAGTATTCTTGGCTGCATATTTTTCTCGTTTAGTGCTCTGAAGATATCTTGCCAGTCCTTTCTGGCCTGCCAGGTCTCTGTGGATAGGTCTGTTGCCAATCTAATGTTTCTACCATTGTAGGTTACATATCTCTTCTCCCGAGCTGCTTTCAGGATTTTCTCTTTGTCTCTGAGACTCGTAAGTTTTACTATTAGATGTCGGGGTGTTGACCTATTATTATTGATTTTGAGAGGGGTTCTCCGTGCCTCCTGGATTTTAATGCCTGTTTCCTTCCTCACATTAGGGAAGTTCTCTGCTATAATTTGCTCCAATATACCTTCTGCCCCCCTCTCTCTCTCTCTTCTTCTTCTGGGATCCCAATTATTCTAATGTTGTTTCGTCTTATCGTATCGCTTATCTCTGGAATTCTGCCCTCGTGATCCTGTAGTTGTTTCTCTCTCTTTTTCTCAGCCTCTTTATTTTCCATCATTTGGTCTTCTATATCGCTGATTCTCTCTCCTGCCTCATTTATCCTAGCATTTAGTGCCCCCATTTTTGATTGCACCTCATCAATAGCCTTTTTGATTTCGATTTGGTTAGATTTTAGTTCTTTGATTTCTCCAGAAAGGGTTTCTCTAATAACTTCCACGCTTTTTTCAAGCCCAGCTAGTATCTTTAAAGTCATGATTCTGAACTCTAGGTCCGACATCGTACTAATGTCCGTATTGAGTAGGTCCCTGGCTGACGGTACTACCTCTTGTTCTTTTTGCTGAGGTGATTTCTTTCGTCTTGTCCTTTTGTCCAGAGGAGAATCGATGAATGAGAGAACAAAATGCTAACAGGTTTACAACGTCCCCAGCAAACATACTGTATACAAATCAGAAAAGACCTGAAACCAGGGGAAAAGAAAGGGAAAGAAAGAAAAAAGAAAGAGGAAAAAAAAAAAAGAAAAAAGAAAAACAAAACAAAACAATACAAAAAAAGCAGAATATGATCAAATATGATCAGGCTAGTGCATAGATCAGTGCCACACACGAGATTTGGGGCGTATTTTGGTCTGTTAGAAAAAAGTGCCTCGTAAAATTTTAAAGGAAGAAAGACATATATGTACAAAATAAGGGTTGATACAATGAAGGGATGGAAGATGACTGTAAAGATGAAAATTATAAAAGATTTTATAAAAGGACTTGGTAAGATAAGTTGTTTGAAAAAAGAAAGAAGATTTAAGAAAAAAAAGAAAAAAAAAGGAAAAAGGGAGAGAATGTGATCAGGCAGGAGACTAGAACAAAGCCATACACTAGTGATTTAGGGTATATTTTGATCTGTTAGAAGAAACTGTACCTCAAAATTTTAAAGAGAGAACAACTTATATATATATATGCCAAAAATAAGGGTAACTACTATGAAGGGATAAAATATGACTCTGAAAATGAAAAATAAAAAATGTTTTTTTTTTTTTTTTTAAAAAAGGGATTGATAAGATGTTGGTTGAAAAAGGGAAAAAGAAAAATAAAAAAAAAAACAGTCAACAAAAATTAACTTTGATGAAATAATGAATCATGGTAAAAAAAAAAAAAAAAAAAAAGCCATGAATCTATGTGCGGTATTCCCCTAGCCCTGGAGTTCTCCCATTCTCCTTGATCGATCAACTTGGTCTTGGCTTGCTGGCTGTTTGTGCTGATCTTCTGGGGGAGGGGCCTGTTGCTGTGGTTTCCAAATGTCTTTGCCGGAGGCGGAATTGCCCCGCCCTTGTCGGTCCGGGCTAAGGAAGCTGCTCCGGTTTGCTCTCAGGAGCTTTTGTTCCCTGCAAGCTCTCGGTACAGCTTTGGAGGACCAGGGCAGAAATGGTGGCCTCCCAATCTCCGCCTGGAGGAGCTGAGAACTCGGGGCCCCGCTCCTCAGTGTGCCCCCAGAGAAAAGCAGTCACTTCCGTGTCCCCGGTCTCCGGCCGCACTCCGTGCTCACCCGGCCTGTGATCGAGCGTCGCTATCTCTGGCACCCGACCCCGCACGGAGTCTCCAAACCCAGCAGATCCCTGCAGTGCGTTCCCGCACCGCTCCTCCCTGGGAAGGAAGGGGAGTCTCCCTGGATCTGCTGCTTGTTGGGTCCCTGCTGGGGGAGCCGTGCCCCGACTGGGCCGCAGATCACAGTTTATGGCAACCCCGAGCTGAGAGCCCGCCACTCTGCTCCGTCTCTGCAGCCGGCTTCCCCGCTCTGATACCTGGGAGCTCTGGCGCACTCAGGCACCCCCGGTCTTTCTGTGACCCCGAGGGTCCTGAGACCACACTGTCCCGGGAGGATTCCACCCCCCGCTTAGCCACTGCAGCGACGTCCCTCTGCCGAGCCAACTTCTAAAAGTTCCGATTTTGTGCTCCGCGGCTCTATCACTTGCCAGAAGCGGCCGGCGGAGGCCCCTCCCCCGCCGTCTAGCCTCCCGAACATCGCCTCGGATTCACTTCTCCGCACGCCCTACCTTCCAGTAAGTGGTCGCTTCTCTGTTCAGAGAGTTGTTGCTACTCTCCTGTTTGATCTCCTGTTGAGTTCGTAGGTGTTCAGAATGGTTTGATCCCTATTCAGCTGAATTCCTGAGACCAGACGAAATCTAGGTCTCCTACTTCTCCGCCATCTTGCTCCGCCCCCCAACATAGATAGATTTCTAATAAACACCAAGGTGACATCTCTGAGTAATTGGAGACCTACAGACGTATCACTGGCCTTGGTATTCTATGAAGCTGTTATTTGGATATAACCCCAGTTTTGTAAGTTCTGGGAGTAGAGCTTGACATTTTTGGTGAGAGAAACTGCTGCTACCTCTTGGTGTAAGTGTACTCAGCATGTCATTTAAACTAAAAGTTTGTTCTAAGAAGTACCACTTGAGAGGTCCATCTTAATGCTATAAACTTAAGCCATTGGACACTTGTCCTGGAGTATGGGTATAACTAAGACTTTGTGAAGGCCAAGGTCACTTGCTGCCAGGGGCTCCATTTGCTTAGATGTCACTTTTTCAGTGAGGCCTACCCCACCTCAGCATCTCAGACCCATTTAACCACCTCTGCTTTTTTTTTTTTTTTTAACACTAACACCCTTCAGTGTGCTAAATTATTAATTTATTGTATCTATTGTTTCACTATCTTCCCACACTAGAAAGTAAGGCCCACAAGGATGGAAATCGGTTTCATTCACTGACATATCCCTAAGAGATTGCCCCTAAGAGTTTCTGGAACATAGCAAGTATTTGGCAAATGGTTATGAGACTTCCTGATTATAAAAGTCATCAACTGAAAAAACATAAAGCAATATGACCATATTTATTCTCCATATGGGTAAATTGGCCCATATCAATTGCAGACAGATTTTTCTGGGAGCTATTTTAGGGATATATCATTATTACTATTATTATAAAGATTTCACTCAATGAGATAGTTTTTCCGTATTGTTTGAATGCTTTTTTTTTTTTTAAGATTTTATTTATTTATTTGACAGAGAGACACAGCAAGAGACGGAACACAAGCAGGGGGAATAGGGCAGGGAGAATCAGACTTCCTGCGGAGCAGGGAGCCCCATGCGGGGCTCGATCCTAGGACTTGGGGATCATGACCTGAGCCGAAGGCAGACGCTTAACGACTGAGCCACCCAGGCTCCCCGTTTTGAATGCTTTTATAGTGATTAAACATTCTGTTCAGTATGACAAGAATAGTGGGGAGTTAGAACCGCCAAAGAGAAGAAATGAAATTCTCCCACACCTAAGACTGAAATGTCCTTTGTCCTGGAGTCTCAGGCCCAGGAGGGCCAAGAACCAGCATAGATGGGCTGCTTTCCACGACTGGCTCCTTCTAGATGGAGAAGCTGTGCAAGTACTTTCCTCCCGGCGTTGGAGGTGCTAGAGCCCCTCGAGGCCACATGGGGGAGTCTGATCTTCCAGACATACAGCCTCGTGCCTCCCCACACTACCACTGAAACCCACATCTTTCTTCATCTTCCCGAAAGAAGAACAATTGTACCCTTCTTTTCCCTGCTGTGCTACCCAAGTGCCGTCTCTTTATTTCTCTTAGGTCTGTTTTTCCCAAATTTTTGAAATCTTCTCTCCCTTAACCATGACCAGTCACGAAGGGCCTGAAGCCTTTTCTAATAACACTCCAAGCAGGTTGACCACCCTAGGAAAATGGCTGGACATGTCACCTGGCCAAAAAGTGTCTGTTGCATGCAGCCTCTGCTTGAGAGGGTAAGAAAATATCCAGACCTTCTTGAGGAGCCTGTGACGCTTGATCGCTGTGTCACCTGAGTCTACTGATTGGCCGCAGGTAGGTGTGAGGCTGGACTGCAGTCATAGGAGGAATCCCTGAGTGAGCATGTACTTGTTTCACACTGAGCCCTCAGTAAACATTACCGGTTACATTTCCCGTATGCTGGCTCTGAAAACACGGAATGACTTTGTTTATAGAGGTTCATATTTGACAATCGACTTAATACAATTTTGACCTCTAAGGGCAGGAAACATTTCTACAAAACCTAGTTTTCATGGGATTGGAGGGGTGGTCATTGTAATGTTGATTTTTGTGGAATTTTTGCTTCATAGTTTCTTGTTCTGTTTACTGATGACATTCAGAAGCAGACTGATTTCATTTCCTCTCGAATCTGCTCTTGGTCTGGTCCAGCCTGAGTGACCTTACTCTTTTCCCTGTCACCGATGCTAAATCTTTTCTCCCTCTTTCTTAACCACTAGCCATCAAGTCCTGGAGATTCAAATTCTGCACTTTGTCTGTCACCTTCTCGCCATGCCTCCTACCCATGCCTTCACTATGTTCCAGAACGTAAGCTCCAAGAGGGAAGGACTTTTTGTATGAAAAGCGCCTGACACATCACAGGCCTGCCAAATGTCTGTTGAAGGAATTATCTTGCCACTGGAATGCTGCAACCGTTCTCTTTAAACCAGTCTCTCTGCACACTTGCCTCTTAAACAGATCTTTTAAAGATCAACCTACTTATTCCCTTACAGTGACTCATTTTAGCCCTTGGGAGAAATGTTCACACCCAGCACCTAGCTTATAAGGCACCCCTCAACTCAATCCCAAATTATCCTCAGAATTCTATCTCTTCCTCCATCACCCCTCCCACAAAATTCCACAACCACATTTGCTGGTTGCTGGACCTACTGTGTGTTTTCACTGGTCTTTGCCTTTGCCTGGGCAGTTCCTCTGCTTGGAATGTACTTCCCTTGGTCACCTGCTGAAATCTTATCACATACTACACTTTCAGGAGCCTCAGTGATGCCTCCCGTTAGGCTCCGGATGTTCAACAGAATTATCACCTCATCTGCCCGCTTGGCTTATTGAATTTCTCATCATCCCTTGTCTTCTATTTTGGTTAGTTGTAAATATCTGAGCATATGAGTCCCTTGAAGGAAGGGACCATAGCTTGGTAATTTTTAATCTCTTGTGCCTAGCTCAGTGCATGGCAGAAGGCAGTTGCCTGATCTGTGGTGGAGATTCTGGTTATTTTGGGGGTAGATATTACCCTTATCATTGCAGGGACAGAAGGACCAGCCTGACCAAAACACAGAGAAGGCGGAGTACAGGATAGCTGGGAAGATGTGTGGTGTTGATAAGGTGCTGCCATCATTACCGTCACAGCCATGGTCGCACTGACTGGTTCTGGAGGTTCTCTGGGCTCTGGTCGAGCCGTCATGCCAGATCTGGCCACCAGATGGCACCCGCGCTCCATAGGTGCCGCTACCGTGCTAAACTCGGGCTCCAGCTTGGGTCTGCTGGGTGGCCGGCGACCTGCCTCGGGAATCCAGCGGGGAGGCAGGGGATGCAGGGGGTTTAGCGCTGCCCCCACGGGACCGAGGGGCCATAAACCCAGCCCCCGGCTCTCGGAGCCATGAGCCAACATCCGTCCCCATTACACCATCTGCGTGGGTCTTCACCCAAGCCGGGCTCCACGCTCCTCCTCCCCAAGCCTTTATTTGTGTTTATTCTGTTCCCGGCAGACCGGTGATGCCCCTTCTCCCAGGCGGCCTGTCTGGCCATTAAGAGGCTCAGCGCGGGCGGTAAGCAGGGAGCTATCAATACCTTCAGTCATGGAATCTGCCCTTCAGTAGCATTTACAGGAGGCCCAGGTCTGGGAAAATGTGTTCTCCAGGCAGCCTCCCCGCACCCAGCCCACCATCGGGAATGCCATACATCTGCCTGCCCCTGTTATGACCAGCGTTAACTGAATTTTCCTCTGAATAACAGATGACCTGCAGGAAATGGGTAGGTTGGGGGGAGATTGGAGGTCACCTCCTGCAAAGAGGATACCGTGATGTGCTCCGGCGGGTGACCAGGGTGCCTCGGGCCAGGCCTGGCCACATATGCAATCTCACTTCCGGAGCTGTGTGTAAAGTGCATCTCCCCAGCAGAGGCTCCTGTCCTCCTGGGCCTGGGCTCTGTGGCCCTCCAGTCTTGTCCCTCAGCTGTCAGTGGGTACCACACTCTAGGCACAAATCTCTCTGGACTATCCACTTCCCATTCAGAGGCTGCTGGAGCTGTTAGTTCTCATTTGGAAACCAGAGTTCTAAGTGTGCATGCACTCATGCAAATAGGTTAGTCTGTCTTTTTTTTTTTTTTTTTTTTTTTTTTGGTTTTTTATTGTTATGTTAATCACCATATATTACATAATTTGTTTTGGTGTACTGTTCCATGATTCATTGTTTGTTCATACCACCCGGTGCTCCATGCAGAATGTGCCCTCCTCAATACCCATCACCAGGCTACCCCATCCCCCGACCCTCCTCCCCTCCAGAAACCTCAGTTTCTTTTTCAGAGTCCATCATCTCTCCTGGTTCGTCTCCCCCTCTGACTTACTCCCCTTCATTCTTCCTCTCCTGCTATCTTCTTCTTTTTCTTTTTTCTTAAAATATGTTGCGTTATTTGTTTCAGAAGTACAGATCTGTGATTCAACAGTCTTACACAATTCACAGCGCTCACCGTAGCACATATCCTCCCCAATGTCCATCACCCAGCCACCCCATCCCTCCCACCCCCGACCACTCCAGCAACCCTCAGTTTGTTCCTGAGATTAAGAATTCCTCATATCAGTGAGGTCATATGATACATGTCTTTCTCTGATTGACTTATTTCACTCAGCATAACACCCTCCAGTTCCGTCCACGTCGTTGCAAATGGCAAGATCTCATTCCTTTTGATGGCTGCATAATATTCCATTGTGTATATATACCACTTCTTCTTTAGCCATTCATCTGTCGATGGGCATCTTGGCTCTTTCCACAGTTTGGCTATTGTGGACATTGCTGCTACTATAAACATTGGGGTGCACGTACCCCTTCGGGTCCCTACATTTGTATCTTTGGGGTAAATACCCAGAAGTGCAATTGCTGGATCGAATGGTAGCTCTAATTTCAACTGTTTGAGGAACCTCCATACTGTTTTCCAGAGGGGTTGCACCAGCTTGCATTCCCACCAACAGTGTAGGAGGGTTCCCCTTTCTCCACATCCCCGCCAACATCTGTCGTTCCCTGACTTGTTAATTTTAGCCATTCTGACGGGTGTGAGGTGGTATCTCATTGAGGTTTTGATTTGGATTTCCCTGATGCCGAGCGATGTTGAGCACTTTTTCATGTGCCTGTTGGCCATTTGGATGTCTTCTTTGGAAAAATGTCTGTTCAGGTCTTCTGCCCATTTCTTGATTGGATTATTTGTTCTTTGGGTGTTGAGTTTGATAAGTTCTTTATCGATTTTGGATACTAGCCCTTTATCTGATATGTCATTTGCAAATATTTTCTCCCATTCTGTCGGTTGTCTTTTGGTTTTGTGGACTGTTTCTTTGGCTGTGCAAAAGCTTTTTATCTTGATGAAATCCCAATAGTTCATTTTTGCCCTGGCTTCCTGTGCCTTTGGTGATGTTTCTAGGAAGAAGTTGCTGCGGCTGAGGTCGAAGAGGTTGCTACCTGTGTTCTCCTTTAGGATTTGGATGGACTCCTGTCTCACGTTTAGGTCTTTCAACCATTTGGAGTCTATTTTTGTGTGTGGTGTAAGGAAATGGTCCAGTTTCATTCTTCTGCATGTGGCTGTCCAATTTTCCCAACACCATTTGTTGAAGAGACTGTCTTTTTTCCACTGGACATTCTTTCCTGCTTTGTCAAAAATAAGTTGACCATAGAGTTGAGGGTCCATTTCTGGGCTCTCGATTCTCTTCCATTGATCTATGTGTCTGTTTTTGTGCCAGTACCATACTGTCTTGATGATGACAGCTTTGTAATAGAGCTGGAAGTCCGGAATTGTGATGCCGCCAGCTTTGCTTTTCTTTTTCAGTATTCCTCTGGCTATTCTGGGTCTCTTCTGGTTCCATACAAATTTTAGGATTATTTGTTCCATTTCTTTGAAAAAAGTGGATGGTATTTTGATGGGGATTGCATTGAATGTGTAGATTGCTCTAGGTAGCATTGACATCTTCACAATGTTGATTCTCCCAATCCATGAGCATGGAACGTTTTTCCATTTCTTTGTGTCTTCTTCAATTTCTTTCATGAGTATTTTATAGTTTTCTGAGTACAGATCCTTTGCGTCTTTGGTTAGATTTATTCCTAGGTATCTAATGGTTTTGGGTGCAATTGTAAATGGGATCGACTCCTTGATTTGTCTCTCTTCGGTCTTGTTGTTGGTGTATAGGAATGCCACTGATTTCTGTGCATTGATTTTATATCCTGCTACTTGACTGAATTCCTGTATGAGTTCTAGCAGTTTTGGGGTGGAGTCTTTTGGGTTTTCCACATACAGTATCATATCATCTGCAAAGAGTGAGAGTTTGACTTCCTCTTTGCCGATTTGGATGCCTTTGATTTCTTTTTGTTGTCTGATTGCTGTGGCTAGGACTTCTAATACGATGTTGAATAGCAGTGGTGAGACTGGACATCCCTGCCGCGTTCCTGACCTTAGGGGAAAAGCTCTCAGCCTTTCCCCATTGAGAATGATATTCGCTGTAGGTTTTTCATAGATGGCTTTTATGATATTGAGGTATGTACCCTCTATCCCTATACTCTGAAGAGTTTTGATCAAGAAAGGATGTTGTACTTTGTCAAATGCTTTTTCTGCATCTATTGAGAGGATCATATGATTCTTGCTCTTTCTTTTGTTAATGTATTGTATCACGTTGATTGATTTGCGGATGTTGAACCAGCCTTGCAGCCCAGGGATAAATCCCACTTGGTCCTGGTGAATAATCCTTTTAATGTACTGTTGGATCCTATTGGCTAGTATTTTGGTGAGAATTTTTGCATCCATGTTCATCAAGGATATTGGTCTGTAATTCTCTTTTTTGATGGGGTCTTTGTCTGGGTTTGGGATCAAGGTAATGCTGGCCTCATAAAATGAGTTTGGAAGTTTCCCTTCCATTTCTATTTTTTGGAACAGTTTCAGGAGAATAGGTATTAATTCTTCTTGAAATGTCTGATAGAATTCCCCTGGGAAGCCATCTGGCCCTGGGCTTTTGTTTCTTGGGAGATTTTTGATGACTGTTTCAATTTCCTTCGTGGTTATAGGTCTGTTCAGGGTTTCTATTTCTTCCTGGTTCAATTTTGGTAGTTGATACATCTCTAGGAATGCACCCATTTCTTCCAGGTTATCTAATTTGCTGGCATAGAGTTGCTCATAATATGTTCTTATAATTGTTTGTATTTCTTTGGTGTTGGTTGTGATCTCTCCTCTTTCATTCATGATTTTGTTGATTTGGGTCATTTCTCTTTTCTTTTTGATCAGTCTGGCCAGGGCTTTATCAATCTTGTTAATTCTTTCAAAGAACCAGCTCCTAGTTTCGTTGATCTGTTCTACTGTTCTTTTGGTTTCTAGTTCATTGATTTCTGCTCTGATCTTTATGATTTCTCTTCTCCTGCTGGGTTTAGGCTTTATTTGCTGTTCTTTCTCCAGCTCCTTTAGGTGTAGGGTTAGGTTGTGTATTTGAGACCTCTCTTGTTTCTTGAGAAAGGCTTGTATTGCTATATACTTTCCTCTCAGGACTGCCTTTGCTGTATCCCAAAGATTTTGAACAGTTGTGTTTTCATTTTCATTGGTTTCCAGGAATTTTTTTAATTCTTCTTTGATTTCTTGGTTGACCCATTCATTCTTTAGTAGGAGGCTCTTTAGCCTCCATGTATTTGAGTTCTTTCCGACTTTCCTCTTGTGGTTGAGTGCTAGTTTCAAAGCCTTGTGGTCTGAAAATATGCAGGGAATGATCCCAATCTTTTGGTACCGATTGAGACCTGATTTGTGACCTAGGATGTGATCGATTCTGGAGAATGTTCCATGGGCACTAGAGAAGAATGTGTATTCCGTTGCTTTGGGATGGAATGTTCTGAATATGTCTGTGAAGTCCATTTGGTCCAGTGTGTCATTTAAAGTCTTTATTTCCTTGTTGATCTTTTGCTTAGATGATCTGTCCATTTCAGTCAGGGGGGTGTTAAAGTCCCCCACTATTATTGTATTGTTGTCAATGTGTTTCTTTGCTCTTGTTATTAATTGCCTTATATAATTGGCTGCTCCCATGTTCGGGGCATAGATATTTACAATTGTTAGATCTTCTTGTTGGATAGACCCTTTAAGTAGGATATAGTGTCCTTCCTCATCTCTTATTACAGTCTTTGTTTTAAAATCTAGTTTGTCTGATATAAGGATTGCCACCCCAGCTTTCTTTTGGTGTCCATTAGCATGGTAAATGGTTTTCCACCCCCTCACTTTCAATCTGGGGGTGTCTTTGGGTCTAAAATGAGTCTCTTGCAGACAGCATATGGATGGGTCTTGTTTTTTAATCCAATCTGATAGCCTGTGTCTTTTGATTGGGGCATTGAGCCCATTTACATTCAGGGTAACTATTGAAAGGTATGAATTTAGTGTCATTGTATTGCCTGTAAGGTGACTGTTAACTGTCTGTTGTCTGTGTTCGTTTCCGCTCTTTGCTGCTCTTAGGTTCTCTCTTTGCTTAGAGGACCCCTCTCAATATTTCTTGGAGGGCTGGTTTCGTGTTTGCAAATTCCTTTAGTTTTTGTTTGTTCTGGAAGCTTTTTATCTCTCCTTCTATTTTCAGTGATAGCCTAGCTGGATATAGTATTCTTGGCTGCATATTTCTCTCGTTTAGTGCTCTGAAGATATCTTGCCAGTCCTTTCTGGCCTGCCAGGTCTCTGTGGATAGGTCTGTTGCCAATCTAATGTTTCTACCATTGTAGGTTACATATCTCTTCTCCCGAGCTGCTTTCAGGATTTTCTCTTTGTCTCTGAGACTCGTAAGTTTTACTATTAGATGTCGGGGTGTTGACCTATTATTATTGATTTTGAGAGGGGTTCTCCGTGCCTCCTGGATTTTAATGCCTGTTTCCTTCCTCACATTAGGGAAGTTCTCTGCTATAATTTGCTCCAATATACCTTCTGCCCCCCTCTCTCTCTCTCTTCTTCTTCTGGGATCCCAATTATTCTAATGTTGTTTCGTCTTATCGTATCGCTTATCTCTGGAATTCTGCCCTCGTGATCCTGTAGTTGTTTCTCTCTCTTTTTCTCAGCCTCTTTATTTTCCATCATTTGGTCTTCTATATCGCTGATTCTCTCTCCTGCCTCATTTATCCTAGCATTTAGTGCCCCCATTTTTGATTGCACCTCATCAATAGCCTTTTTGATTTCGATTTGGTTAGATTTTAGTTCTTTGATTTCTCCAGAAAGGGTTTCTCTAATAACTTCCACGCTTTTTTCAAGCCCAGCTAGTATCTTTAAAGTCATGATTCTGAACTCTAGGTCCGACATCGTACTAATGTCCGTATTGAGTAGGTCCCTGGCTGACGGTACTACCTCTTGTTCTTTTTGCTGAGGTGATTTCTTTCGTCTTGTCCTTTTGTCCAGAGGAGAATCGATGAATGAGAGAACAAAATGCTAACAGGTTTACAACGTCCCCAGCAAACATACTGTATACAAATCAGAAAAGACCTGAAACCAGGGGAAAAGAAAGGGAAAGAAAGAAAAAAGAAAGAGGAAAAAAAAAAAAGAAAAAAGAAAAACAAAACAAAACAATACAAAAAAAGCAGAATATGATCAAATATGATCAGGCTAGTGCATAGATCAGTGCCACACACGAGATTTGGGGCGTATTTTGGTCTGTTAGAAAAAAGTGCCTCGTAAAATTTTAAAGGAAGAAAGACATATATGTACAAAATAAGGGTTGATACAATGAAGGGATGGAAGATGACTGTAAAGATGAAAATTATAAAAGATTTTATAAAAGGACTTGGTAAGATAAGTTGTTTGAAAAAAGAAAGAAGATTTAAGAAAAAAAAGAAAAAAAAAGGAAAAAGGGAGAGAATGTGATCAGGCAGGAGACTAGAACAAAGCCATACACTAGTGATTTAGGGTATATTTTGATCTGTTAGAAGAAACTGTACCTCAAAATTTTAAAGAGAGAACAACTTATATATATATATGCCAAAAATAAGGGTAACTACTATGAAGGGATAAAATATGACTCTGAAAATGAAAAATAAAAAATGTTTTTTTTTTTTTTTTAAAAAAAGTGATTGATAAGATGTTGGTTGAAAAAGGGAAAAAGAAAAATAAAAAAAAAAACAGTCAACAAAAATTAACTTTGATGAAATAATGAATCATGGTAAAAAAAAAAAAAAAAAAAAAAGCCATGAATCTATGTGCGGTATTCCCCTAGCCCTGGAGTTCTCCCATTCTCCTTGATCGATCAACTTGGTCTTGGCTTGCTGGCTGTTTGTGCTGATCTTCTGGGGGAGGGGCCTGTTGCTGTGGTTTCCAAATGTCTTTGCCGGAGGCGGAATTGCCCCGCCCTTGTCGGTCCGGGCTAAGGAAGCTGCTCCGGTTTGCTCTCAGGAGCTTTTGTTCCCTGCAAGCTCTCGGTACAGCTTTGGAGGACCAGGGCAGAAATGGTGGCCTCCCAATCTCCGCCTGGAGGAGCTGAGAACTCGGGGCCCCGCTCCTCAGTGTGCCCCCAGAGAAAAGCAGTCACTTCCGTGTCCCCGGTCTCCGGCCGCACTCCGTGCTCACCCGGCCTGTGATCGAGCGTCGCTATCTCTGGCACCCGACCCCGCACGGAGTCTCCAAACCCAGCAGATCCCTGCAGTGCGTTCCCGCACCGCTCCTCCCCGGGAAGGAAGGGGAGTCTCCCTGGATCTGCTGCTTGTTGGGTCCCTGCTGGGGGAGCCGTGCCCCGACTGGGCCGCAGATCACAGTTTATGGCAACCCCGAGCTGAGAGCCCGCCACTCTGCTCCGTCTCTGCAGCCGGCTTCCCCGCTCTGATACCTGGGAGCTCTGGCGCACTCAGGCACCCCCGGTCTTTCTGTGACCCCGAGGGTCCTGAGACCACACTGTCCCGGGAGGATTCCACCCCCCGCTTAGCCACTGCAGCGACGTCCCTCTGCCGAGCCAACTTCTAAAAGTTCCGATTTTGTGCTCCGCGGCTCTATCACTTGCCAGAAGCGGCCGGCGGAGGCCCCTCCCCCGCCGTCTAGCCTCCCGAACATCGCCTCGGATTCACTTCTCCGCACGCCCTACCTTCCAGTAAGTGGTCGCTTCTCTGTTCAGAGAGTTGTTGCTACTCTCCTGTTCGATCTCCTGTTGAGTTCGTAGGTGTTCAGAATGGTTTGATCCCTATTCAGCTGAATTCCTGAGACCAGACGAAATCTAGGTCTCCTACTCCTCCGCCATCTTGCTCCGCCCCCCAACATAGATAGATTTCTAATAAACACCAAGGTGACATCTCTGAGTAATTGGAGACCTACAGACGTATCACTGGCCTTGGTATTCTATGAAGCTGTTATTTGGATATAACCCCAGTTTTGTAAGTTCTGGGAGTAGAGCTTGACATTTTTGGTGAGAGAAACTGCTGCTACCTCTTGGTGTAAGTGTACTCAGCATGTCATTTAAACTAAAAGTTTGTTCTAAGAAGTACCACTTGAGAGGTCCATCTTAATGCTATAAACTTAAGCCATTGGACACTTGTCCTGGAGTATGGGTATAACTAAGACTTTGTGAAGGCCAAGGTCACTTGCTGCCAGGGGCTCCATTTGCTTAGATGTCACTTTTTCAGTGAGGCCTACCCCACCTCAGCATCTCAGACCCATTTAACCACCTCTGCTTTTTTTTTTTTTTTAACACTAACACCCTTCAGTGTGCTAAATTATTAATTTATTGTATCTATTGTTTCACTATCTTCCCACACTAGAAAGTAAGGCCCACAAGGATGGAAATCGGTTTCATTCACTGACATATCCCTAAGAGATTGCCCCTAAGAGTTTCTGGAACATAGCAAGTATTTGGCAAATGGTTATGAGACTTCCTGATTATAAAAGTCATCAACTGAAAAAACATAAAGCAATATGACCATATTTATTCTCCATATGGGTAAATTGGCCCATATCAATTGCAGACAGATTTTTCTGGGAGCTATTTTAGGGATATATCATTATTACTATTATTATAAAGATTTCACTCAATGAGATAGTTTTTCCGTATTGTTTGAATGCTTTTTTTTTTTTTTTAAGATTTTATTTATTTATTTGACAGAGAGACACAGCAAGAGACGGAACACAAGCAGGGGGAATAGGGCAGGGAGAATCAGACTTCCTGCGGAGCAGGGAGCCCCATGCGGGGCTCGATCCTAGGACTTGGGGATCATGACCTGAGCCGAAGGCAGACGCTTAACGACTGAGCCACCCAGGCTCCCCGTTTTGAATGCTTTTATAGTGATTAAACATTCTGTTCAGTATGACAAGAATAGTGGGGAGTTAGAACCGCCAAAGAGAAGAAATGAAATTCTCCCACACCTAAGACTGAAATGTCCTTTGTCCTGGAGTCTCAGGCCCAGGAGGGCCAAGAACCAGCATAGATGGGCTGCTTTCCACGACTGGCTCCTTCTAGGTGGAGAAGCTGTGCAAGTACTTTCCTCCCGGCGTTGGAGGTGCTAGAGCCCCTCGAGGCCACATGGGGGAGTCTGATCTTCCAGACATACAGCCTCGTGCCTCCCCACACTACCACTGAAACCCACATCTTTCTTCATCTTCCCGAAAGAAGAACAATTGTACCCTTCTTTTCCCTGCTGTGCTACCCAAGTGCCGTCTCTTTATTTCTCTTAGGTCTGTTTTTCCCAAATTTTTGAAATCTTCTCTCCCTTAACCATGACCAGTCACGAAGGGCCTGAAGCCTTTTCTAATAACACTCCAAGCAGGTTGACCACCCTAGGAAAATGGCTGGACATGTCACCTGGCCAAAAAGTGTCTGTTGCATGCAGCCTCTGCTTGAGAGGGTAAGAAAATATCCAGACCTTCTTGAGGAGCCTGTGACGCTTGATCGCTGTGTCACCTGAGTCTACTGATTGGCCGCAGGTAGGTGTGAGGCTGGACTGCAGTCATAGGAGGAATCCCTGAGTGAGCATGTACTTGTTTCACACTGAGCCCTCAGTAAACATTACCGGTTACATTTCCCGTATGCTGGCTCTGAAAACACGGAATGACTTTGTTTATAGAGGTTCATATTTGACAATCGACTTAATACAATTTTGACCTCTAAGGGCAGGAAACATTTCTACAAAACCTAGTTTTCATGGGATTGGAGGGGTGGTCATTGTAATGTTGATTTTTGTGGAATTTTTGCTTCATAGTTTCTTGTTCTGTTTACTGATGACATTCAGAAGCAGACTGATTTCATTTCCTCTCGAATCTGCTCTTGGTCTGGTCCAGCCTGAGTGACCTTACTCTTTTCCCTGTCACCGATGCTAAATCTTTTCTCCCTCTTTCTTAACCACTAGCCATCAAGTCCTGGAGATTCAAATTCTGCACTTTGTCTGTCACCTTCTCGCCATGCCTCCTACCCATGCCTTCACTATGTTCCAGAACGTAAGCTCCAAGAGGGAAGGACTTTTTGTATGAAAAGCGCCTGACACATCACAGGCCTGCCAAATGTCTGTTGAAGGAATTATCTTGCCACTGGAATGCTGCAACCGTTCTCTTTAAACCAGTCTCTCTGCACACTTGCCTCTTAAACAGATCTTTTAAAGATCAACCTACTTATTCCCTTACAGTGACTCATTTTAGCCCTTGGGAGAAATGTTCACACCCAGCACCTAGCTTATAAGGCACCCCTCAACTCAATCCCAAATTATCCTCAGAATTCTATCTCTTCCTCCATCACCCCTCCCACAAAATTCCACAACCACATTTGCTGGTTGCTGGACCTACTGTGTGTTTTCACTGGTCTTTGCCTTTGCCTGGGCAGTTCCTCTGCTTGGAATGTACTTCCCTTGGTCACCTGCTGAAATCTTATCACATACTACACTTTCAGGAGCCTCAGTGATGCCTCCTGTTAGGCTCCGGATGTTCAACAGAATTATCACCTCATCTGCCCGCTTGGCTTATTGAATTTCTCATCATCCCTTGTCTTCTATTTTGGTTAGTTGTAAATATCTGAGCATATGAGTCCCTTGAAGGAAGGGACCATAGCTTGGTAATTTTTAATCTCTTGTGCCTAGCTCAGTGCATGGCAGAAGGCAGTTGCCTGATCTGTGGTGGAGATTCTGGTTATTTTGGGGGTAGATATTACCCTTATCATTGCAGGGACAGAAGGACCAGCCTGACCAAAACACAGAGAAGGCGGAGTACAGGATAGCTGGGAAGATGTGTGGTGTTGATAAGGTGCTGCCATCATTACCGTCACAGCCATGGTCGCACTGACTGGTTCTGGAGGTTCTCTGGGCTCTGGTCGAGCCGTCATGCCAGATCTGGCCACCAGATGGCACCCGCGCTCCATAGGTGCCGCTACCGTGCTAAACTCGGGCTCCAGCTTGGGTCTGCTGGGTGGCCGGCGACCTGCCTCGGGAATCCAGCGGGGAGGCAGGGGATGCAGGGGGTTTAGCGCTGCCCCCACGGGACCGAGGGGCCATAAACCCAGCCCCCGGCTCTCGGAGCCATGAGCCAACATCCGTCCCCATTACACCATCTGCGTGGGTCTTCACCCAAGCCGGGCTCCACGCTCCTCCTCCCCAAGCCTTTATTTGTGTTTATTCTGTTCCCGGCAGACCGGTGATGCCCCTTCTCCCAGGCGGCCTGTCTGGCCATTAAGAGGCTCAGCGCGGGCGGTAAGCAGGGAGCTATCAATACCTTCAGTCATGGAATCTGCCCTTCAGTAGCATTTACAGGAGGCCCAGGTCTGGGAAAATGTGTTCTCCAGGCAGCCTCCCCGCACCCAGCCCACCATCGGGAATGCCATACATCTGCCTGCCCCTGTTATGACCAGCGTTAACTGAATTTTCCTCTGAATAACAGATGACCTGCAGGAAATGGGTAGGTTGGGGGGAGATTGGAGGTCACCTCCTGCAAAGAGGATACCGTGATGTGCTCCGGCGGGTGACCAGGGTGCCTCGGGCCAGGCCTGGCCACATATGCAATCTCACTTCCGGAGCTGTGTGTAAAGTGCATCTCCCCAGCAGAGGCTCCTGTCCTCCTGGGCCTGGGCTCTGTGGCCCTCCAGTCTTGTCCCTCAGCTGTCAGTGGGTACCACACTCTAGGCACAAATCTCTCTGGACTATCCACTTCCCATTCAGAGGCTGCTGGAGCTGTTAGTTCTCATTTGGAAACCAGAGTTCTAAGTGTGCATGCACTCATGCAAATAGGTTAGTCTGACTTTTTTTTTTTTTTTTTTTTTTTTTTGGTTTTTTATTGTTATGTTAATCACCATATATTACATAATTTGTTTTGGTGTACTGTTCCATGATTCATTGTTTGTTCATACCACCCGGTGCTCCATGCAGAATGTGCCCTCCTCAATACCCATCACCAGGCTACCCCATCCCCCGACCCTCCTCCCCTCCAGAAACCTCAGTTTCTTTTTCAGAGTCCATCATCTCTCCTGGTTCGTCTCCCCCTCTGACTTACTCCCCTTCATTCTTCCTCTCCTGCTATCTTCTTCTTTTTCTTTTTTCTTAAAATATGTTGCGTTATTTGTTTCAGAAGTACAGATCTGTGATTCAACAGTCTTACACAATTCACAGCGCTCACCGTAGCACATATCCTCCCCAATGTCCATCACCCAGCCACCCCATCCCTCCCACCCCCGACCACTCCAGCAACCCTCAGTTTGTTCCTGAGATTAAGAATTCCTCATATCAGTGAGGTCATATGATACATGTCTTTCTCTGATTGACTTATTTCACTCAGCATAACACCCTCCAGTTCCGTCCACGTCGTTGCAAATGGCAAGATCTCATTCCTTTTGATGGCTGCATAATATTCCATTGTGTATATATACCACTTCTTCTTTAGCCATTCATCTGTCGATGGGCATCTTGGCTCTTTCCACAGTTTGGCTATTGTGGACATTGCTGCTACTATAAACATTGGGGTGCACGTACCCCTTCGGGTCCCTACATTTGTATCTTTGGGGTAAATACCCAGAAGTGCAATTGCTGGATCGAATGGTAGCTCTAATTTCAACTGTTTGAGGAACCTCCATACTGTTTTCCAGAGGGGTTGCACCAGCTTGCATTCCCACCAACAGTGTAGGAGGGTTCCCCTTTCTCCACATCCCCGCCAACATCTGTCGTTCCCTGACTTGTTAATTTTAGCCATTCTGACGGGTGTGAGGTGGTATCTCATTGAGGTTTTGATTTGGATTTCCCTGATGCCGAGCGATGTTGAGCACTTTTTCATGTGCCTGTTGGCCATTTGGATGTCTTCTTTGGAAAAATGTCTGTTCAGGTCTTCTGCCCATTTCTTGATTGGATTATTTGTTCTTTGGGTGTTGAGTTTGATAAGTTCTTTATCGATTTTGGATACTAGCCCTTTATCTGATATGTCATTTGCAAATATTTTCTCCCATTCTGTCGGTTGTCTTTTGGTTTTGTGGACTGTTTCTTTGGCTGTGCAAAAGCTTTTTATCTTGATGAAATCCCAATAGTTCATTTTTGCCCTGGCTTCCTGTGCCTTTGGTGATGTTTCTAGGAAGAAGTTGCTGCGGCTGAGGTCGAAGAGGTTGCTACCTGTGTTCTCCTTTAGGATTTGGATGGACTCCTGTCTCACGTTTAGGTCTTTCAACCATTTGGAGTCTATTTTTGTGTGTGGTGTAAGGAAATGGTCCAGTTTCATTCTTCTGCATGTGGCTGTCCAATTTTCCCAACACCATTTGTTGAAGAGACTGTCTTTTTTCCACTGGACATTCTTTCCTGCTTTGTCAAAAATAAGTTGACCATAGAGTTGAGGGTCCATTTCTGGGCTCTCGATTCTCTTCCATTGATCTATGTGTCTGTTTTTGTGCCAGTACCATACTGTCTTGATGATGACAGCTTTGTAATAGAGCTGGAAGTCCGGAATTGTGATGCCGCCAGCTTTGCTTTTCTTTTTCAGTATTCCTCTGGCTATTCTGGGTCTCTTCTGGTTCCATACAAATTTTAGGATTATTTGTTCCATTTCTTTGAAAAAAGTGGATGGTATTTTGATGGGGATTGCATTGAATGTGTAGATTGCTCTAGGTAGCATTGACATCTTCACAATGTTGATTCTCCCAATCCATGAGCATGGAACGTTTTTCCATTTCTTTGTGTCTTCTTCAATTTCTTTCATGAGTATTTTATAGTTTTCTGAGTACAGATCCTTTGCGTCTTTGGTTAGATTTATTCCTAGGTATCTAATGGTTTTGGGTGCAATTGTAAATGGGATCGACTCCTTGATTTGTCTCTCTTCGGTCTTGTTGTTGGTGTATAGGAATGCCACTGATTTCTGTGCATTGATTTTATATCCTGCTACTTGACTGAATTCCTGTATGAGTTCTAGCAGTTTTGGGGTGGAGTCTTTTGGGTTTTCCACATACAGTATCATATCATCTGCAAAGAGTGAGAGTTTGACTTCCTCTTTGCCGATTTGGATGCCTTTGATTTCTTTTTGTTGTCTGATTGCTGTGGCTAGGACTTCTAATACGATGTTGAATAGCAGTGGTGAGACTGGACATCCCTGCCGCGTTCCTGACCTTAGGGGAAAAGCTCTCAGCCTTTCCCCATTGAGAATGATATTCGCTGTAGGTTTTTCATAGATGGCTTTTATGATATTGAGGTATGTACCCTCTATCCCTATACTCTGAAGAGTTTTGATCAAGAAAGGATGTTGTACTTTGTCAAATGCTTTTTCTGCATCTATTGAGAGGATCATATGATTCTTGCTCTTTCTTTTGTTAATGTATTGTATCACGTTGATTGATTTGCGGATGTTGAACCAGCCTTGCAGCCCAGGGATAAATCCCACTTGGTCCTGGTGAATAATCCTTTTAATGTACTGTTGGATCCTATTGGCTAGTATTTTGGTGAGAATTTTTGCATCCATGTTCATCAAGGATATTGGTCTGTAATTCTCTTTTTTGATGGGGTCTTTGTCTGGGTTTGGGATCAAGGTAATGCTGGCCTCATAAAATGAGTTTGGAAGTTTCCCTTCCATTTCTATTTTTTGGAACAGTTTCAGGAGAATAGGTATTAATTCTTCTTGAAATGTCTGATAGAATTCCCCTGGGAAGCCATCTGGCCCTGGGCTTTTGTTTCTTGGGAGATTTTTGATGACTGTTTCAATTTCCTTCGTGGTTATAGGTCTGTTCAGGGTTTCTATTTCTTCCTGGTTCAATTTTGGTAGTTGATACATCTCTAGGAATGCACCCATTTCTTCCAGGTTATCTAATTTGCTGGCATAGAGTTGCTCATAATATGTTCTTATAATTGTTTGTATTTCTTTGGTGTTGGTTGTGATCTCTCCTCTTTCATTCATGATTTTGTTGATTTGGGTCATTTCTCTTTTCTTTTTGATCAGTCTGGCCAGGGCTTTATCAATCTTGTTAATTCTTTCAAAGAACCAGCTCCTAGTTTCGTTGATCTGTTCTACTGTTCTTTTGGTTTCTAGTTCATTGATTTCTGCTCTGATCTTTATGATTTCTCTTCTCCTGCTGGGTTTAGGCTTTATTTGCTGTTCTTTCTCCAGCTCCTTTAGGTGTAGGGTTAGGTTGTGTATTTGAGACCTCTCTTGTTTCTTGAGAAAGGCTTGTATTGCTATATACTTTCCTCTCAGGACTGCCTTTGCTGTATCCCAAAGATTTTGAACAGTTGTGTTTTCATTTTCATTGGTTTCCAGGAATTTTTTTAATTCTTCTTTGATTTCTTGGTTGACCCATTCATTCTTTAGTAGGAGGCTCTTTAGCCTCCATGTATTTGAGTTCTTTCCGACTTTCCTCTTGTGGTTGAGTGCTAGTTTCAAAGCCTTGTGGTCTGAAAATATGCAGGGAATGATCCCAATCTTTTGGTACCGATTGAGACCTGATTTGTGACCTAGGATGTGATCGATTCTGGAGAATGTTCCATGGGCACTAGAGAAGAATGTGTATTCCGTTGCTTTGGGATGGAATGTTCTGAATATGTCTGTGAAGTCCATTTGGTCCAGTGTGTCATTTAAAGTCTTTATTTCCTTGTTGATCTTTTGCTTAGATGATCTGTCCATTTCAGTCAGGGGGGTGTTAAAGTCCCCCACTATTATTGTATTGTTGTCAATGTGTTTCTTTGCTCTTGTTATTAATTGCCTTATATAATTGGCTGCTCCCATGTTCGGGGCATAGATATTTACAATTGTTAGATCTTCTTGTTGGATAGACCCTTTAAGTAGGATATAGTGTCCTTCCTCATCTCTTATTACAGTCTTTGTTTTAAAATCTAGTTTGTCTGATATAAGGATTGCCACCCCAGCTTTCTTTTGGTGTCCATTAGCATGGTAAATGGTTTTCCACCCCCTCACTTTCAATCTGGGGGTGTCTTTGGGTCTAAAATGAGTCTCTTGCAGACAGCATATGGATGGGTCTTGTTTTTTAATCCAATCTGATAGCCTGTGTCTTTTGATTGGGGCATTGAGCCCATTTACATTCAGGGTAACTATTGAAAGGTATGAATTTAGTGTCATTGTATTGCCTGTAAGGTGACTGTTAACTGTCTGTTGTCTGTGTTCGTTTCCGCTCTTTGCTGCTCTTAGGTTCTCTCTTTGCTTAGAGGACCCCTCTCAATATTTCTTGGAGGGCTGGTTTCGTGTTTGCAAATTCCTTTAGTTTTTGTTTGTTCTGGAAGCTTTTTATCTCTCCTTCTATTTTCAGTGATAGCCTAGCTGGATATAGTATTCTTGGCTGCATATTTCTCTCGTTTAGTGCTCTGAAGATATCTTGCCAGTCCTTTCTGGCCTGCCAGGTCTCTGTGGATAGGTCTGTTGCCAATCTAATGTTTCTACCATTGTAGGTTACATATCTCTTCTCCCGAGCTGCTTTCAGGATTTTCTCTTTGTCTCTGAGACTCGTAAGTTTTACTATTAGATGTCGGGGTGTTGACCTATTATTATTGATTTTGAGAGGGGTTCTCCGTGCCTCCTGGATTTTAATGCCTGTTTCCTTCCTCACATTAGGGAAGTTCTCTGCTATAATTTGCTCCAATATACCTTCTGCCCCCCTCTCTCTCTCTCTTCTTCTTCTGGGATCCCAATTATTCTAATGTTGTTTCGTCTTATCGTATCGCTTATCTCTGGAATTCTGCCCTCGTGATCCTGTAGTTGTTTCTCTCTCTTTTTCTCAGCCTCTTTATTTTCCATCATTTGGTCTTCTATATCGCTGATTCTCTCTCCTGCCTCATTTATCCTAGCATTTAGTGCCCCCATTTTTGATTGCACCTCATCAATAGCCTTTTTGATTTCGATTTGGTTAGATTTTAGTTCTTTGATTTCTCCAGAAAGGGTTTCTCTAATAACTTCCACGCTTTTTTCAAGCCCAGCTAGTATCTTTAAAGTCATGATTCTGAACTCTAGGTCCGACATCGTACTAATGTCCGTATTGAGTAGGTCCCTGGCTGACGGTACTACCTCTTGTTCTTTTTGCTGAGGTGATTTCTTTCGTCTTGTCCTTTTGTCCAGAGGAGAATCGATGAATGAGAGAACAAAATGCTAACAGGTTTACAACGTCCCCAGCAAACATACTGTATACAAATCAGAAAAGACCTGAAACCAGGGGAAAAGAAAGGGAAAGAAAGAAAAAAGAAAGAGGAAAAAAAAAAAAGAAAAAAGAAAAACAAAACAAAACAATACAAAAAAAGCAGAATATGATCAAATATGATCAGGCTAGTGCATAGATCAGTGCCACACACGAGATTTGGGGCGTATTTTGGTCTGTTAGAAAAAAGTGCCTCGTAAAATTTTAAAGGAAGAAAGACATATATGTACAAAATAAGGGTTGATACAATGAAGGGATGGAAGATGACTGTAAAGATGAAAATTATAAAAGATTTTATAAAAGGACTTGGTAAGATAAGTTGTTTGAAAAAAGAAAGAAGATTTAAGAAAAAAAAGAAAAAAAAAGGAAAAAGGGAGAGAATGTGATCAGGCAGGAGACTAGAACAAAGCCATACACTAGTGATTTAGGGTATATTTTGATCTGTTAGAAGAAACTGTACCTCAAAATTTTAAAGAGAGAACAACTTATATATATATATGCCAAAAATAAGGGTAACTACTATGAAGGGATAAAATATGACTCTGAAAATGAAAAATAAAAAATGTTTTTTTTTTTTTTTTAAAAAAAAGTGATTGATAAGATGTTGGTTGAAAAAGGGAAAAAGAAAAATAAAAAAAAAAACAGTCAACAAAAATTAACTTTGATGAAATAATGAATCATGGTAAAAAAAAAAAAAAAAAAAAAGCCATGAATCTATGTGCGGTATTCCCCTAGCCCTGGAGTTCTCCCATTCTCCTTGATCGATCAACTTGGTCTTGGCTTGCTGGCTGTTTGTGCTGATCTTCTGGGGGAGGGGCCTGTTGCTGTGGTTTCCAAATGTCTTTGCCGGAGGCGGAATTGCCCCGCCCTTGTCGGTCCGGGCTAAGGAAGCTGCTCCGGTTTGCTCTCAGGAGCTTTTGTTCCCTGCAAGCTCTCGGTACAGCTTTGGAGGACCAGGGCAGAAATGGTGGCCTCCCAATCTCCGCCTGGAGGAGCTGAGAACTCGGGGCCCCGCTCCTCAGTGTGCCCCCAGAGAAAAGCAGTCACTTCCGTGTCCCCGGTCTCCGGCCGCACTCCGTGCTCACCCGGCCTGTGATCGAGCGTCGCTATCTCTGGCACCCGACCCCGCACGGAGTCTCCAAACCCAGCAGATCCCTGCAGTGCGTTCCCGCACCGCTCCTCCCCGGGAAGGAAGGGGAGTCTCCCTGGATCTGCTGCTTGTTGGGTCCCTGCTGGGGGAGCCGTGCCCCGACTGGGCCGCAGATCACAGTTTATGGCAACCCCGAGCTGAGAGCCCGCCACTCTGCTCCGTCTCTGCAGCCGGCTTCCCCGCTCTGATACCTGGGAGCTCTGGCGCACTCAGGCACCCCCGGTCTTTCTGTGACCCCGAGGGTCCTGAGACCACACTGTCCCGGGAGGATTCCACCCCCCGCTTAGCCACTGCAGCGACGTCCCTCTGCCGAGCCAACTTCTAAAAGTTCCGATTTTGTGCTCCGCGGCTCTATCACTTGCCAGAAGCGGCCGGCGGAGGCCCCTCCCCCGCCGTCTAGCCTCCCGAACATCGCCTCGGATTCACTTCTCCGCACGCCCTACCTTCCAGTAAGTGGTCGCTTCTCTGTTCAGAGAGTTGTTGCTACTCTCCTGTTCGATCTCCTGTTGAGTTCGTAGGTGTTCAGAATGGTTTGATCCCTATTCAGCTGAATTCCTGAGACCAGACGAAATCTAGGTCTCCTACTCCTCCGCCATCTTGCTCCGCCCCCCAACATAGATAGATTTCTAATAAACACCAAGGTGACATCTCTGAGTAATTGGAGACCTACAGACGTATCACTGGCCTTGGTATTCTATGAAGCTGTTATTTGGATATAACCCCAGTTTTGTAAGTTCTGGGAGTAGAGCTTGACATTTTTGGTGAGAGAAACTGCTGCTACCTCTTGGTGTAAGTGTACTCAGCATGTCATTTAAACTAAAAGTTTGTTCTAAGAAGTACCACTTGAGAGGTCCATCTTAATGCTATAAACTTAAGCCATTGGACACTTGTCCTGGAGTATGGGTATAACTAAGACTTTGTGAAGGCCAAGGTCACTTGCTGCCAGGGGCTCCATTTGCTTAGATGTCACTTTTTCAGTGAGGCCTACCCCACCTCAGCATCTCAGACCCATTTAACCACCTCTGCTTTTTTTTTTTTTTTAACACTAACACCCTTCAGTGTGCTAAATTATTAATTTATTGTATCTATTGTTTCACTATCTTCCCACACTAGAAAGTAAGGCCCACAAGGATGGAAATCGGTTTCATTCACTGACATATCCCTAAGAGATTGCCCCTAAGAGTTTCTGGAACATAGCAAGTATTTGGCAAATGGTTATGAGACTTCCTGATTATAAAAGTCATCAACTGAAAAAACATAAAGCAATATGACCATATTTATTCTCCATATGGGTAAATTGGCCCATATCAATTGCAGACAGATTTTTCTGGGAGCTATTTTAGGGATATATCATTATTACTATTATTATAAAGATTTCACTCAATGAGATAGTTTTTCCGTATTGTTTGAATGCTTTTTTTTTTTTTTAAGATTTTATTTATTTATTTGACAGAGAGACACAGCAAGAGACGGAACACAAGCAGGGGGAATAGGGCAGGGAGAATCAGACTTCCTGCGGAGCAGGGAGCCCCATGCGGGGCTCGATCCTAGGACTTGGGGATCATGACCTGAGCCGAAGGCAGACGCTTAACGACTGAGCCACCCAGGCTCCCCGTTTTGAATGCTTTTATAGTGATTAAACATTCTGTTCAGTATGACAAGAATAGTGGGGAGTTAGAACCGCCAAAGAGAAGAAATGAAATTCTCCCACACCTAAGACTGAAATGTCCTTTGTCCTGGAGTCTCAGGCCCAGGAGGGCCAAGAACCAGCATAGATGGGCTGCTTTCCACGACTGGCTCCTTCTAGGTGGAGAAGCTGTGCAAGTACTTTCCTCCCGGCGTTGGAGGTGCTAGAGCCCCTCGAGGCCACATGGGGGAGTCTGATCTTCCAGACATACAGCCTCGTGCCTCCCCACACTACCACTGAAACCCACATCTTTCTTCATCTTCCCGAAAGAAGAACAATTGTACCCTTCTTTTCCCTGCTGTGCTACCCAAGTGCCGTCTCTTTATTTCTCTTAGGTCTGTTTTTCCCAAATTTTTGAAATCTTCTCTCCCTTAACCATGACCAGTCACGAAGGGCCTGAAGCCTTTTCTAATAACACTCCAAGCAGGTTGACCACCCTAGGAAAATGGCTGGACATGTCACCTGGCCAAAAAGTGTCTGTTGCATGCAGCCTCTGCTTGAGAGGGTAAGAAAATATCCAGACCTTCTTGAGGAGCCTGTGACGCTTGATCGCTGTGTCACCTGAGTCTACTGATTGGCCGCAGGTAGGTGTGAGGCTGGACTGCAGTCATAGGAGGAATCCCTGAGTGAGCATGTACTTGTTTCACACTGAGCCCTCAGTAAACATTACCGGTTACATTTCCCGTATGCTGGCTCTGAAAACACGGAATGACTTTGTTTATAGAGGTTCATATTTGACAATCGACTTAATACAATTTTGACCTCTAAGGGCAGGAAACATTTCTACAAAACCTAGTTTTCATGGGATTGGAGGGGTGGTCATTGTAATGTTGATTTTTGTGGAATTTTTGCTTCATAGTTTCTTGTTCTGTTTACTGATGACATTCAGAAGCAGACTGATTTCATTTCCTCTCGAATCTGCTCTTGGTCTGGTCCAGCCTGAGTGACCTTACTCTTTTCCCTGTCACCGATGCTAAATCTTTTCTCCCTCTTTCTTAACCACTAGCCATCAAGTCCTGGAGATTCAAATTCTGCACTTTGTCTGTCACCTTCTCGCCATGCCTCCTACCCATGCCTTCACTATGTTCCAGAACGTAAGCTCCAAGAGGGAAGGACTTTTTGTATGAAAAGCGCCTGACACATCACAGGCCTGCCAAATGTCTGTTGAAGGAATTATCTTGCCACTGGAATGCTGCAACCGTTCTCTTTAAACCAGTCTCTCTGCACACTTGCCTCTTAAACAGATCTTTTAAAGATCAACCTACTTATTCCCTTACAGTGACTCATTTTAGCCCTTGGGAGAAATGTTCACACCCAGCACCTAGCTTATAAGGCACCCCTCAACTCAATCCCAAATTATCCTCAGAATTCTATCTCTTCCTCCATCACCCCTCCCACAAAATTCCACAACCACATTTGCTGGTTGCTGGACCTACTGTGTGTTTTCACTGGTCTTTGCCTTTGCCTGGGCAGTTCCTCTGCTTGGAATGTACTTCCCTTGGTCACCTGCTGAAATCTTATCACATACTACACTTTCAGGAGCCTCAGTGATGCCTCCTGTTAGGCTCCGGATGTTCAACAGAATTATCACCTCATCTGCCCGCTTGGCTTATTGAATTTCTCATCATCCCTTGTCTTCTATTTTGGTTAGTTGTAAATATCTGAGCATATGAGTCCCTTGAAGGAAGGGACCATAGCTTGGTAATTTTTAATCTCTTGTGCCTAGCTCAGTGCATGGCAGAAGGCAGTTGCCTGATCTGTGGTGGAGATTCTGGTTATTTTGGGGGTAGATATTACCCTTATCATTGCAGGGACAGAAGGACCAGCCTGACCAAAACACAGAGAAGGCGGAGTACAGGATAGCTGGGAAGATGTGTGGTGTTGATAAGGTGCTGCCATCATTACCGTCACAGCCATGGTCGCACTGACTGGTTCTGGAGGTTCTCTGGGCTCTGGTCGAGCCGTCATGCCAGATCTGGCCACCAGATGGCACCCGCGCTCCATAGGTGCCGCTACCGTGCTAAACTCGGGCTCCAGCTTGGGTCTGCTGGGTGGCCGGCGACCTGCCTCGGGAATCCAGCGGGGAGGCAGGGGATGCAGGGGGTTTAGCGCTGCCCCCACGGGACCGAGGGGCCATAAACCCAGCCCCCGGCTCTCGGAGCCATGAGCCAACATCCGTCCCCATTACACCATCTGCGTGGGTCTTCACCCAAGCCGGGCTCCACGCTCCTCCTCCCCAAGCCTTTATTTGTGTTTATTCTGTTCCCGGCAGACCGGTGATGCCCCTTCTCCCAGGCGGCCTGTCTGGCCATTAAGAGGCTCAGCGCGGGCGGTAAGCAGGGAGCTATCAATACCTTCAGTCATGGAATCTGCCCTTCAGTAGCATTTACAGGAGGCCCAGGTCTGGGAAAATGTGTTCTCCAGGCAGCCTCCCCGCACCCAGCCCACCATCGGGAATGCCATACATCTGCCTGCCCCTGTTATGACCAGCGTTAACTGAATTTTCCTCTGAATAACAGATGACCTGCAGGAAATGGGTAGGTTGGGGGGAGATTGGAGGTCACCTCCTGCAAAGAGGATACCGTGATGTGCTCCGGCGGGTGACCAGGGTGCCTCGGGCCAGGCCTGGCCACATATGCAATCTCACTTCCGGAGCTGTGTGTAAAGTGCATCTCCCCAGCAGAGGCTCCTGTCCTCCTGGGCCTGGGCTCTGTGGCCCTCCAGTCTTGTCCCTCAGCTGTCAGTGGGTACCACACTCTAGGCACAAATCTCTCTGGACTATCCACTTCCCATTCAGAGGCTGCTGGAGCTGTTAGTTCTCATTTGGAAACCAGAGTTCTAAGTGTGCATGCACTCATGCAAATAGGTTAGTCTGTCTTTTTTTTTTTTTTTTTTTTTTTTTTTGGTTTTTTATTGTTATGTTAATCACCATATATTACATAATTTGTTTTGGTGTACTGTTCCATGATTCATTGTTTGTTCATACCACCCGGTGCTCCATGCAGAATGTGCCCTCCTCAATACCCATCACCAGGCTACCCCATCCCCCGACCCTCCTCCCCTCCAGAAACCTCAGTTTCTTTTTCAGAGTCCATCATCTCTCCTGGTTCGTCTCCCCCTCTGACTTACTCCCCTTCATTCTTCCTCTCCTGCTATCTTCTTCTTTTTCTTTTTTCTTAAAATATGTTGCGTTATTTGTTTCAGAAGTACAGATCTGTGATTCAACAGTCTTACACAATTCACAGCGCTCACCGTAGCACATATCCTCCCCAATGTCCATCACCCAGCCACCCCATCCCTCCCACCCCCGACCACTCCAGCAACCCTCAGTTTGTTCCTGAGATTAAGAATTCCTCATATCAGTGAGGTCATATGATACATGTCTTTCTCTGATTGACTTATTTCACTCAGCATAACACCCTCCAGTTCCGTCCACGTCGTTGCAAATGGCAAGATCTCATTCCTTTTGATGGCTGCATAATATTCCATTGTGTATATATACCACTTCTTCTTTAGCCATTCATCTGTCGATGGGCATCTTGGCTCTTTCCACAGTTTGGCTATTGTGGACATTGCTGCTACTATAAACATTGGGGTGCACGTACCCCTTCGGGTCCCTACATTTGTATCTTTGGGGTAAATACCCAGAAGTGCAATTGCTGGATCGAATGGTAGCTCTAATTTCAACTGTTTGAGGAACCTCCATACTGTTTTCCAGAGGGGTTGCACCAGCTTGCATTCCCACCAACAGTGTAGGAGGGTTCCCCTTTCTCCACATCCCCGCCAACATCTGTCGTTCCCTGACTTGTTAATTTTAGCCATTCTGACGGGTGTGAGGTGGTATCTCATTGAGGTTTTGATTTGGATTTCCCTGATGCCGAGCGATGTTGAGCACTTTTTCATGTGCCTGTTGGCCATTTGGATGTCTTCTTTGGAAAAATGTCTGCTCAGGTCTTCTGCCCATTTCTTGATTGGATTATTTGTTCTTTGGGTGTTGAGTTTGATAAGTTCTTTATCGATTTTGGATACTAGCCCTTTATCTGATATGTCATTTGCAAATATTTTCTCCCATTCTGTCGGTTGTCTTTTGGTTTTGTGGACTGTTTCTTTGGCTGTGCAAAAGCTTTTTATCTTGATGAAATCCCAATAGTTCATTTTTGCCCTGGCTTCCTGTGCCTTTGGTGATGTTTCTAGGAAGAAGTTGCTGCGGCTGAGGTCGAAGAGGTTGCTACCTGTGTTCTCCTTTAGGATTTGGATGGACTCCTGTCTCACGTTTAGGTCTTTCAACCATTTGGAGTCTATTTTTGTGTGTGGTGTAAGGAAATGGTCCAGTTTCATTCTTCTGCATGTGGCTGTCCAATTTTCCCAACACCATTTGTTGAAGAGACTGTCTTTTTTCCACTGGACATTCTTTCCTGCTTTGTCAAAAATAAGTTGACCATAGAGTTGAGGGTCCATTTCTGGGCTCTCGATTCTCTTCCATTGATCTATGTGTCTGTTTTTGTGCCAGTACCATACTGTCTTGATGATGACAGCTTTGTAATAGAGCTGGAAGTCCGGAATTGTGATGCCGCCAGCTTTGCTTTTCTTTTTCAGTATTCCTCTGGCTATTCTGGGTCTCTTCTGGTTCCATACAAATTTTAGGATTATTTGTTCCATTTCTTTGAAAAAAGTGGATGGTATTTTGATGGGGATTGCATTGAATGTGTAGATTGCTCTAGGTAGCATTGACATCTTCACAATGTTGATTCTCCCAATCCATGAGCATGGAACGTTTTTCCATTTCTTTGTGTCTTCTTCAATTTCTTTCATGAGTATTTTATAGTTTTCTGAGTACAGATCCTTTGCGTCTTTGGTTAGATTTATTCCTAGGTATCTAATGGTTTTGGGTGCAATTGTAAATGGGATCGACTCCTTGATTTGTCTCTCTTCGGTCTTGTTGTTGGTGTATAGGAATGCCACTGATTTCTGTGCATTGATTTTATATCCTGCTACTTGACTGAATTCCTGTATGAGTTCTAGCAGTTTTGGGGTGGAGTCTTTTGGGTTTTCCACATACAGTATCATATCATCTGCAAAGAGTGAGAGTTTGACTTCCTCTTTGCCGATTTGGATGCCTTTGATTTCTTTTTGTTGTCTGATTGCTGTGGCTAGGACTTCTAATACGATGTTGAATAGCAGTGGTGAGACTGGACATCCCTGCCGCGTTCCTGACCTTAGGGGAAAAGCTCTCAGCCTTTCCCCATTGAGAATGATATTCGCTGTAGGTTTTTCATAGATGGCTTTTATGATATTGAGGTATGTACCCTCTATCCCTATACTCTGAAGAGTTTTGATCAAGAAAGGATGTTGTACTTTGTCAAATGCTTTTTCTGCATCTATTGAGAGGATCATATGATTCTTGCTCTTTCTTTTGTTAATGTATTGTATCACGTTGATTGATTTGCGGATGTTGAACCAGCCTTGCAGCCCAGGGATAAATCCCACTTGGTCCTGGTGAATAATCCTTTTAATGTACTGTTGGATCCTATTGGCTAGTATTTTGGTGAGAATTTTTGCATCCATGTTCATCAAGGATATTGGTCTGTAATTCTCTTTTTTGATGGGGTCTTTGTCTGGGTTTGGGATCAAGGTAATGCTGGCCTCATAAAATGAGTTTGGAAGTTTCCCTTCCATTTCTATTTTTTGGAACAGTTTCAGGAGAATAGGTATTAATTCTTCTTGAAATGTCTGATAGAATTCCCCTGGGAAGCCATCTGGCCCTGGGCTTTTGTTTCTTGGGAGATTTTTGATGACTGTTTCAATTTCCTTCGTGGTTATAGGTCTGTTCAGGGTTTCTATTTCTTCCTGGTTCAATTTTGGTAGTTGATACATCTCTAGGAATGCACCCATTTCTTCCAGGTTATCTAATTTGCTGGCATAGAGTTGCTCATAATATGTTCTTATAATTGTTTGTATTTCTTTGGTGTTGGTTGTGATCTCTCCTCTTTCATTCATGATTTTGTTGATTTGGGTCATTTCTCTTTTCTTTTTGATCAGTCTGGCCAGGGCTTTATCAATCTTGTTAATTCTTTCAAAGAACCAGCTCCTAGTTTCGTTGATCTGTTCTACTGTTCTTTTGGTTTCTAGTTCATTGATTTCTGCTCTGATCTTTATGATTTCTCTTCTCCTGCTGGGTTTAGGCTTTATTTGCTGTTCTTTCTCCAGCTCCTTTAGGTGTAGGGTTAGGTTGTGTATTTGAGACCTCTCTTGTTTCTTGAGAAAGGCTTGTATTGCTATATACTTTCCTCTCAGGACTGCCTTTGCTGTATCCCAAAGATTTTGAACAGTTGTGTTTTCATTTTCATTGGTTTCCAGGAATTTTTTTAATTCTTCTTTGATTTCTTGGTTGACCCATTCATTCTTTAGTAGGAGGCTCTTTAGCCTCCATGTATTTGAGTTCTTTCCGACTTTCCTCTTGTGGTTGAGTGCTAGTTTCAAAGCCTTGTGGTCTGAAAATATGCAGGGAATGATCCCAATCTTTTGGTACCGATTGAGACCTGATTTGTGACCTAGGATGTGATCGATTCTGGAGAATGTTCCATGGGCACTAGAGAAGAATGTGTATTCCGTTGCTTTGGGATGGAATGTTCTGAATATGTCTGTGAAGTCCATTTGGTCCAGTGTGTCATTTAAAGTCTTTATTTCCTTGTTGATCTTTTGCTTAGATGATCTGTCCATTTCAGTCAGGGGGGTGTTAAAGTCCCCCACTATTATTGTATTGTTGTCAATGTGTTTCTTTGCTCTTGTTATTAATTGCCTTATATAATTGGCTGCTCCCATGTTCGGGGCATAGATATTTACAATTGTTAGATCTTCTTGTTGGATAGACCCTTTAAGTAGGATATAGTGTCCTTCCTCATCTCTTATTACAGTCTTTGTTTTAAAATCTAGTTTGTCTGATATAAGGATTGCCACCCCAGCTTTCTTTTGGTGTCCATTAGCATGGTAAATGGTTTTCCACCCCCTCACTTTCAATCTGGGGGTGTCTTTGGGTCTAAAATGAGTCTCTTGCAGACAGCATATGGATGGGTCTTGTTTTTTAATCCAATCTGATAGCCTGTGTCTTTTGATTGGGGCATTGAGCCCATTTACATTCAGGGTAACTATTGAAAGGTATGAATTTAGTGTCATTGTATTGCCTGTAAGGTGACTGTTAACTGTCTGTTGTCTGTGTTCGTTTCCGCTCTTTGCTGCTCTTAGGTTCTCTCTTTGCTTAGAGGACCCCTCTCAATATTTCTTGGAGGGCTGGTTTCGTGTTTGCAAATTCCTTTAGTTTTTGTTTGTTCTGGAAGCTTTTTATCTCTCCTTCTATTTTCAGTGATAGCCTAGCTGGATATAGTATTCTTGGCTGCATATTTCTCTCGTTTAGTGCTCTGAAGATATCTTGCCAGTCCTTTCTGGCCTGCCAGGTCTCTGTGGATAGGTCTGTTGCCAATCTAATGTTTCTACCATTGTAGGTTACATATCTCTTCTCCCGAGCTGCTTTCAGGATTTTCTCTTTGTCTCTGAGACTCGTAAGTTTTACTATTAGATGTCGGGGTGTTGACCTATTATTATTGATTTTGAGAGGGGTTCTCCGTGCCTCCTGGATTTTAATGCCTGTTTCCTTCCTCACATTAGGGAAGTTCTCTGCTATAATTTGCTCCAATATACCTTCTGCCCCCCTCTCTCTCTCTCTTCTTCTTCTGGGATCCCAATTATTCTAATGTTGTTTCGTCTTATCGTATCGCTTATCTCTGGAATTCTGCCCTCGTGATCCTGTAGTTGTTTCTCTCTCTTTTTCTCAGCCTCTTTATTTTCCATCATTTGGTCTTCTATATCGCTGATTCTCTCTCCTGCCTCATTTATCCTAGCATTTAGTGCCCCCATTTTTGATTGCACCTCATCAATAGCCTTTTTGATTTCGATTTGGTTAGATTTTAGTTCTTTGATTTCTCCAGAAAGGGTTTCTCTAATAACTTCCACGCTTTTTTCAAGCCCAGCTAGTATCTTTAAAGTCATGATTCTGAACTCTAGGTCCGACATCGTACTAATGTCCGTATTGAGTAGGTCCCTGGCTGACGGTACTACCTCTTGTTCTTTTTGCTGAGGTGATTTCTTTCGTCTTGTCCTTTTGTCCAGAGGAGAATCGATGAATGAGAGAACAAAATGCTAACAGGTTTACAACGTCCCCAGCAAACATACTGTATACAAATCAGAAAAGACCTGAAACCAGGGGAAAAGAAAGGGAAAGAAAGAAAAAAGAAAGAGGAAAAAAAAAAAAGAAAAAAGAAAAACAAAACAAAACAATACAAAAAAAGCAGAATATGATCAAATATGATCAGGCTAGTGCATAGATCAGTGCCACACACGAGATTTGGGGCGTATTTTGGTCTGTTAGAAAAAAGTGCCTCGTAAAATTTTAAAGGAAGAAAGACATATATGTACAAAATAAGGGTTGATACAATGAAGGGATGGAAGATGACTGTAAAGATGAAAATTATAAAAGATTTTATAAAAGGACTTGGTAAGATAAGTTGTTTGAAAAAAGAAAGAAGATTTAAGAAAAAAAAGAAAAAAAAAGGAAAAAGGGAGAGAATGTGATCAGGCAGGAGACTAGAACAAAGCCATACACTAGTGATTTAGGGTATATTTTGATCTGTTAGAAGAAACTGTACCTCAAAATTTTAAAGAGAGAACAACTTATATATATATATGCCAAAAATAAGGGTAACTACTATGAAGGGATAAAATATGACTCTGAAAATGAAAAATAAAAAATGTTTTTTTTTTTTTTTAAAAAAAGGGATTGATAAGATGTTGGTTGAAAAAGGGAAAAAGAAAAATAAAAAAAAAAACAGTCAACAAAAATTAACTTTGATGAAATAATGAATCATGGTAAAAAAAAAAAAAAAAAAAAAAGCCATGAATCTATGTGCGGTATTCCCCTAGCCCTGGAGTTCTCCCATTCTCCTTGATCGATCAACTTGGTCTTGGCTTGCTGGCTGTTTGTGCTGATCTTCTGGGGGAGGGGCCTGTTGCTGTGGTTTCCAAATGTCTTTGCCGGAGGCGGAATTGCCCCGCCCTTGTCGGTCCGGGCTAAGGAAGCTGCTCCGGTTTGCTCTCAGGAGCTTTTGTTCCCTGCAAGCTCTCGGTACAGCTTTGGAGGACCAGGGCAGAAATGGTGGCCTCCCAATCTCCGCCTGGAGGAGCTGAGAACTCGGGGCCCCGCTCCTCAGTGTGCCCCCAGAGAAAAGCAGTCACTTCCGTGTCCCCGGTCTCCGGCCGCACTCCGTGCTCACCCGGCCTGTGATCGAGCGTCGCTATCTCTGGCACCCGACCCCGCACGGAGTCTCCAAACCCAGCAGATCCCTGCAGTGCGTTCCCGCACCGCTCCTCCCCGGGAAGGAAGGGGAGTCTCCCTGGATCTGCTGCTTGTTGGGTCCCTGCTGGGGGAGCCGTGCCCCGACTGGGCCGCAGATCACAGTTTATGGCAACCCCGAGCTGAGAGCCCGCCACTCTGCTCCGTCTCTGCAGCCGGCTTCCCCGCTCTGATACCTGGGAGCTCTGGCGCACTCAGGCACCCCCGGTCTTTCTGTGACCCCGAGGGTCCTGAGACCACACTGTCCCGGGAGGATTCCACCCCCCGCTTAGCCACTGCAGCGACGTCCCTCTGCCGAGCCAACTTCTAAAAGTTCCGATTTTGTGCTCCGCGGCTCTATCACTTGCCAGAAGCGGCCGGCGGAGGCCCCTCCCCCGCCGTCTAGCCTCCCGAACATCGCCTCGGATTCACTTCTCCGCACGCCCTACCTTCCAGTAAGTGGTCGCTTCTCTGTTCAGAGAGTTGTTGCTACTCTCCTGTTCGATCTCCTGTTGAGTTCGTAGGTGTTCAGAATGGTTTGATCCCTATTCAGCTGAATTCCTGAGACCAGACGAAATCTAGGTCTCCTACTCCTCCGCCATCTTGCTCCGCCCCCCAACATAGATAGATTTCTAATAAACACCAAGGTGACATCTCTGAGTAATTGGAGACCTACAGACGTATCACTGGCCTTGGTATTCTATGAAGCTGTTATTTGGATATAACCCCAGTTTTGTAAGTTCTGGGAGTAGAGCTTGACATTTTTGGTGAGAGAAACTGCTGCTACCTCTTGGTGTAAGTGTACTCAGCATGTCATTTAAACTAAAAGTTTGTTCTAAGAAGTACCACTTGAGAGGTCCATCTTAATGCTATAAACTTAAGCCATTGGACACTTGTCCTGGAGTATGGGTATAACTAAGACTTTGTGAAGGCCAAGGTCACTTGCTGCCAGGGGCTCCATTTGCTTAGATGTCACTTTTTCAGTGAGGCCTACCCCACCTCAGCATCTCAGACCCATTTAACCACCTCTGCTTTTTTTTTTTTTTTAACACTAACACCCTTCAGTGTGCTAAATTATTAATTTATTGTATCTATTGTTTCACTATCTTCCCACACTAGAAAGTAAGGCCCACAAGGATGGAAATCGGTTTCATTCACTGACATATCCCTAAGAGATTGCCCCTAAGAGTTTCTGGAACATAGCAAGTATTTGGCAAATGGTTATGAGACTTCCTGATTATAAAAGTCATCAACTGAAAAAACATAAAGCAATATGACCATATTTATTCTCCATATGGGTAAATTGGCCCATATCAATTGCAGACAGATTTTTCTGGGAGCTATTTTAGGGATATATCATTATTACTATTATTATAAAGATTTCACTCAATGAGATAGTTTTTCCGTATTGTTTGAATGCTTTTTTTTTTTTTTTAAGATTTTATTTATTTATTTGACAGAGAGACACAGCAAGAGACGGAACACAAGCAGGGGGAATAGGGCAGGGAGAATCAGACTTCCTGCGGAGCAGGGAGCCCCATGCGGGGCTCGATCCTAGGACTTGGGGATCATGACCTGAGCCGAAGGCAGACGCTTAACGACTGAGCCACCCAGGCTCCCCGTTTTGAATGCTTTTATAGTGATTAAACATTCTGTTCAGTATGACAAGAATAGTGGGGAGTTAGAACCGCCAAAGAGAAGAAATGAAATTCTCCCACACCTAAGACTGAAATGTCCTTTGTCCTGGAGTCTCAGGCCCAGGAGGGCCAAGAACCAGCATAGATGGGCTGCTTTCCACGACTGGCTCCTTCTAGGTGGAGAAGCTGTGCAAGTACTTTCCTCCCGGCGTTGGAGGTGCTAGAGCCCCTCGAGGCCACATGGGGGAGTCTGATCTTCCAGACATACAGCCTCGTGCCTCCCCACACTACCACTGAAACCCACATCTTTCTTCATCTTCCCGAAAGAAGAACAATTGTACCCTTCTTTTCCCTGCTGTGCTACCCAAGTGCCGTCTCTTTATTTCTCTTAGGTCTGTTTTTCCCAAATTTTTGAAATCTTCTCTCCCTTAACCATGACCAGTCACGAAGGGCCTGAAGCCTTTTCTAATAACACTCCAAGCAGGTTGACCACCCTAGGAAAATGGCTGGACATGTCACCTGGCCAAAAAGTGTCTGTTGCATGCAGCCTCTGCTTGAGAGGGTAAGAAAATATCCAGACCTTCTTGAGGAGCCTGTGACGCTTGATCGCTGTGTCACCTGAGTCTACTGATTGGCCGCAGGTAGGTGTGAGGCTGGACTGCAGTCATAGGAGGAATCCCTGAGTGAGCATGTACTTGTTTCACACTGAGCCCTCAGTAAACATTACCGGTTACATTTCCCGTATGCTGGCTCTGAAAACACGGAATGACTTTGTTTATAGAGGTTCATATTTGACAATCGACTTAATACAATTTTGACCTCTAAGGGCAGGAAACATTTCTACAAAACCTAGTTTTCATGGGATTGGAGGGGTGGTCATTGTAATGTTGATTTTTGTGGAATTTTTGCTTCATAGTTTCTTGTTCTGTTTACTGATGACATTCAGAAGCAGACTGATTTCATTTCCTCTCGAATCTGCTCTTGGTCTGGTCCAGCCTGAGTGACCTTACTCTTTTCCCTGTCACCGATGCTAAATCTTTTCTCCCTCTTTCTTAACCACTAGCCATCAAGTCCTGGAGATTCAAATTCTGCACTTTGTCTGTCACCTTCTCGCCATGCCTCCTACCCATGCCTTCACTATGTTCCAGAACGTAAGCTCCAAGAGGGAAGGACTTTTTGTATGAAAAGCGCCTGACACATCACAGGCCTGCCAAATGTCTGTTGAAGGAATTATCTTGCCACTGGAATGCTGCAACCGTTCTCTTTAAACCAGTCTCTCTGCACACTTGCCTCTTAAACAGATCTTTTAAAGATCAACCTACTTATTCCCTTACAGTGACTCATTTTAGCCCTTGGGAGAAATGTTCACACCCAGCACCTAGCTTATAAGGCACCCCTCAACTCAATCCCAAATTATCCTCAGAATTCTATCTCTTCCTCCATCACCCCTCCCACAAAATTCCACAACCACATTTGCTGGTTGCTGGACCTACTGTGTGTTTTCACTGGTCTTTGCCTTTGCCTGGGCAGTTCCTCTGCTTGGAATGTACTTCCCTTGGTCACCTGCTGAAATCTTATCACATACTACACTTTCAGGAGCCTCAGTGATGCCTCCTGTTAGGCTCCGGATGTTCAACAGAATTATCACCTCATCTGCCCGCTTGGCTTATTGAATTTCTCATCATCCCTTGTCTTCTATTTTGGTTAGTTGTAAATATCTGAGCATATGAGTCCCTTGAAGGAAGGGACCATAGCTTGGTAATTTTTAATCTCTTGTGCCTAGCTCAGTGCATGGCAGAAGGCAGTTGCCTGATCTGTGGTGGAGATTCTGGTTATTTTGGGGGTAGATATTACCCTTATCATTGCAGGGACAGAAGGACCAGCCTGACCAAAACACAGAGAAGGCGGAGTACAGGATAGCTGGGAAGATGTGTGGTGTTGATAAGGTGCTGCCATCATTACCGTCACAGCCATGGTCGCACTGACTGGTTCTGGAGGTTCTCTGGGCTCTGGTCGAGCCGTCATGCCAGATCTGGCCACCAGATGGCACCCGCGCTCCATAGGTGCCGCTACCGTGCTAAACTCGGGCTCCAGCTTGGGTCTGCTGGGTGGCCGGCGACCTGCCTCGGGAATCCAGCGGGGAGGCAGGGGATGCAGGGGGTTTAGCGCTGCCCCCACGGGACCGAGGGGCCATAAACCCAGCCCCCGGCTCTCGGAGCCATGAGCCAACATCCGTCCCCATTACACCATCTGCGTGGGTCTTCACCCAAGCCGGGCTCCACGCTCCTCCTCCCCAAGCCTTTATTTGTGTTTATTCTGTTCCCGGCAGACCGGTGATGCCCCTTCTCCCAGGCGGCCTGTCTGGCCATTAAGAGGCTCAGCGCGGGCGGTAAGCAGGGAGCTATCAATACCTTCAGTCATGGAATCTGCCCTTCAGTAGCATTTACAGGAGGCCCAGGTCTGGGAAAATGTGTTCTCCAGGCAGCCTCCCCGCACCCAGCCCACCATCGGGAATGCCATACATCTGCCTGCCCCTGTTATGACCAGCGTTAACTGAATTTTCCTCTGAATAACAGATGACCTGCAGGAAATGGGTAGGTTGGGGGGAGATTGGAGGTCACCTCCTGCAAAGAGGATACCGTGATGTGCTCCGGCGGGTGACCAGGGTGCCTCGGGCCAGGCCTGGCCACATATGCAATCTCACTTCCGGAGCTGTGTGTAAAGTGCATCTCCCCAGCAGAGGCTCCTGTCCTCCTGGGCCTGGGCTCTGTGGCCCTCCAGTCTTGTCCCTCAGCTGTCAGTGGGTACCACACTCTAGGCACAAATCTCTCTGGACTATCCACTTCCCATTCAGAGGCTGCTGGAGCTGTTAGTTCTCATTTGGAAACCAGAGTTCTAAGTGTGCATGCACTCATGCAAATAGGTTAGTCTGTCTTTTTTTTTTTTTTTTTTTTTTTTTGGTTTTTTATTGTTATGTTAATCACCATATATTACATAATTTGTTTTGGTGTACTGTTCCATGATTCATTGTTTGTTCATACCACCCGGTGCTCCATGCAGAATGTGCCCTCCTCAATACCCATCACCAGGCTACCCCATCCCCCGACCCTCCTCCCCTCCAGAAACCTCAGTTTCTTTTTCAGAGTCCATCATCTCTCCTGGTTCGTCTCCCCCTCTGACTTACTCCCCTTCATTCTTCCTCTCCTGCTATCTTCTTCTTTTTCTTTTTTCTTAAAATATGTTGCGTTATTTGTTTCAGAAGTACAGATCTGTGATTCAACAGTCTTACACAATTCACAGCGCTCACCGTAGCACATATCCTCCCCAATGTCCATCACCCAGCCACCCCATCCCTCCCACCCCCGACCACTCCAGCAACCCTCAGTTTGTTCCTGAGATTAAGAATTCCTCATATCAGTGAGGTCATATGATACATGTCTTTCTCTGATTGACTTATTTCACTCAGCATAACACCCTCCAGTTCCGTCCACGTCGTTGCAAATGGCAAGATCTCATTCCTTTTGATGGCTGCATAATATTCCATTGTGTATATATACCACTTCTTCTTTAGCCATTCATCTGTCGATGGGCATCTTGGCTCTTTCCACAGTTTGGCTATTGTGGACATTGCTGCTACTATAAACATTGGGGTGCACGTACCCCTTCGGGTCCCTACATTTGTATCTTTGGGGTAAATACCCAGAAGTGCAATTGCTGGATCGAATGGTAGCTCTAATTTCAACTGTTTGAGGAACCTCCATACTGTTTTCCAGAGGGGTTGCACCAGCTTGCATTCCCACCAACAGTGTAGGAGGGTTCCCCTTTCTCCACATCCCCGCCAACATCTGTCGTTCCCTGACTTGTTAATTTTAGCCATTCTGACGGGTGTGAGGTGGTATCTCATTGAGGTTTTGATTTGGATTTCCCTGATGCCGAGCGATGTTGAGCACTTTTTCATGTGCCTGTTGGCCATTTGGATGTCTTCTTTGGAAAAATGTCTGTTCAGGTCTTCTGCCCATTTCTTGATTGGATTATTTGTTCTTTGGGTGTTGAGTTTGATAAGTTCTTTATCGATTTTGGATACTAGCCCTTTATCTGATATGTCATTTGCAAATATTTTCTCCCATTCTGTCGGTTGTCTTTTGGTTTTGTGGACTGTTTCTTTGGCTGTGCAAAAGCTTTTTATCTTGATGAAATCCCAATAGTTCATTTTTGCCCTGGCTTCCTGTGCCTTTGGTGATGTTTCTAGGAAGAAGTTGCTGCGGCTGAGGTCGAAGAGGTTGCTACCTGTGTTCTCCTTTAGGATTTGGATGGACTCCTGTCTCACGTTTAGGTCTTTCAACCATTTGGAGTCTATTTTTGTGTGTGGTGTAAGGAAATGGTCCAGTTTCATTCTTCTGCATGTGGCTGTCCAATTTTCCCAACACCATTTGTTGAAGAGACTGTCTTTTTTCCACTGGACATTCTTTCCTGCTTTGTCAAAAATAAGTTGACCATAGAGTTGAGGGTCCATTTCTGGGCTCTCGATTCTCTTCCATTGATCTATGTGTCTGTTTTTGTGCCAGTACCATACTGTCTTGATGATGACAGCTTTGTAATAGAGCTGGAAGTCCGGAATTGTGATGCCGCCAGCTTTGCTTTTCTTTTTCAGTATTCCTCTGGCTATTCTGGGTCTCTTCTGGTTCCATACAAATTTTAGGATTATTTGTTCCATTTCTTTGAAAAAAGTGGATGGTATTTTGATGGGGATTGCATTGAATGTGTAGATTGCTCTAGGTAGCATTGACATCTTCACAATGTTGATTCTCCCAATCCATGAGCATGGAACGTTTTTCCATTTCTTTGTGTCTTCTTCAATTTCTTTCATGAGTATTTTATAGTTTTCTGAGTACAGATCCTTTGCGTCTTTGGTTAGATTTATTCCTAGGTATCTAATGGTTTTGGGTGCAATTGTAAATGGGATCGACTCCTTGATTTGTCTCTCTTCGGTCTTGTTGTTGGTGTATAGGAATGCCACTGATTTCTGTGCATTGATTTTATATCCTGCTACTTGACTGAATTCCTGTATGAGTTCTAGCAGTTTTGGGGTGGAGTCTTTTGGGTTTTCCACATACAGTATCATATCATCTGCAAAGAGTGAGAGTTTGACTTCCTCTTTGCCGATTTGGATGCCTTTGATTTCTTTTTGTTGTCTGATTGCTGTGGCTAGGACTTCTAATACGATGTTGAATAGCAGTGGTGAGACTGGACATCCCTGCCGCGTTCCTGACCTTAGGGGAAAAGCTCTCAGCCTTTCCCCATTGAGAATGATATTCGCTGTAGGTTTTTCATAGATGGCTTTTATGATATTGAGGTATGTACCCTCTATCCCTATACTCTGAAGAGTTTTGATCAAGAAAGGATGTTGTACTTTGTCAAATGCTTTTTCTGCATCTATTGAGAGGATCATATGATTCTTGCTCTTTCTTTTGTTAATGTATTGTATCACGTTGATTGATTTGCGGATGTTGAACCAGCCTTGCAGCCCAGGGATAAATCCCACTTGGTCCTGGTGAATAATCCTTTTAATGTACTGTTGGATCCTATTGGCTAGTATTTTGGTGAGAATTTTTGCATCCATGTTCATCAAGGATATTGGTCTGTAATTCTCTTTTTTGATGGGGTCTTTGTCTGGGTTTGGGATCAAGGTAATGCTGGCCTCATAAAATGAGTTTGGAAGTTTCCCTTCCATTTCTATTTTTTGGAACAGTTTCAGGAGAATAGGTATTAATTCTTCTTGAAATGTCTGATAGAATTCCCCTGGGAAGCCATCTGGCCCTGGGCTTTTGTTTCTTGGGAGATTTTTGATGACTGTTTCAATTTCCTTCGTGGTTATAGGTCTGTTCAGGGTTTCTATTTCTTCCTGGTTCAATTTTGGTAGTTGATACATCTCTAGGAATGCACCCATTTCTTCCAGGTTATCTAATTTGCTGGCATAGAGTTGCTCATAATATGTTCTTATAATTGTTTGTATTTCTTTGGTGTTGGTTGTGATCTCTCCTCTTTCATTCATGATTTTGTTGATTTGGGTCATTTCTCTTTTCTTTTTGATCAGTCTGGCCAGGGCTTTATCAATCTTGTTAATTCTTTCAAAGAACCAGCTCCTAGTTTCGTTGATCTGTTCTACTGTTCTTTTGGTTTCTAGTTCATTGATTTCTGCTCTGATCTTTATGATTTCTCTTCTCCTGCTGGGTTTAGGCTTTATTTGCTGTTCTTTCTCCAGCTCCTTTAGGTGTAGGGTTAGGTTGTGTATTTGAGACCTCTCTTGTTTCTTGAGAAAGGCTTGTATTGCTATATACTTTCCTCTCAGGACTGCCTTTGCTGTATCCCAAAGATTTTGAACAGTTGTGTTTTCATTTTCATTGGTTTCCAGGAATTTTTTTAATTCTTCTTTGATTTCTTGGTTGACCCATTCATTCTTTAGTAGGAGGCTCTTTAGCCTCCATGTATTTGAGTTCTTTCCGACTTTCCTCTTGTGGTTGAGTGCTAGTTTCAAAGCCTTGTGGTCTGAAAATATGCAGGGAATGATCCCAATCTTTTGGTACCGATTGAGACCTGATTTGTGACCTAGGATGTGATCGATTCTGGAGAATGTTCCATGGGCACTAGAGAAGAATGTGTATTCCGTTGCTTTGGGATGGAATGTTCTGAATATGTCTGTGAAGTCCATTTGGTCCAGTGTGTCATTTAAAGTCTTTATTTCCTTGTTGATCTTTTGCTTAGATGATCTGTCCATTTCAGTCAGGGGGGTGTTAAAGTCCCCCACTATTATTGTATTGTTGTCAATGTGTTTCTTTGCTCTTGTTATTAATTGCCTTATATAATTGGCTGCTCCCATGTTCGGGGCATAGATATTTACAATTGTTAGATCTTCTTGTTGGATAGACCCTTTAAGTAGGATATAGTGTCCTTCCTCATCTCTTATTACAGTCTTTGTTTTAAAATCTAGTTTGTCTGATATAAGGATTGCCACCCCAGCTTTCTTTTGGTGTCCATTAGCATGGTAAATGGTTTTCCACCCCCTCACTTTCAATCTGGGGGTGTCTTTGGGTCTAAAATGAGTCTCTTGCAGACAGCATATGGATGGGTCTTGTTTTTTAATCCAATCTGATAGCCTGTGTCTTTTGATTGGGGCATTGAGCCCATTTACATTCAGGGTAACTATTGAAAGGTATGAATTTAGTGTCATTGTATTGCCTGTAAGGTGACTGTTAACTGTCTGTTGTCTGTGTTCGTTTCCGCTCTTTGCTGCTCTTAGGTTCTCTCTTTGCTTAGAGGACCCCTCTCAATATTTCTTGGAGGGCTGGTTTCGTGTTTGCAAATTCCTTTAGTTTTTGTTTGTTCTGGAAGCTTTTTATCTCTCCTTCTATTTTCAGTGATAGCCTAGCTGGATATAGTATTCTTGGCTGCATATTTCTCTCGTTTAGTGCTCTGAAGATATCTTGCCAGTCCTTTCTGGCCTGCCAGGTCTCTGTGGATAGGTCTGTTGCCAATCTAATGTTTCTACCATTGTAGGTTACATATCTCTTCTCCCGAGCTGCTTTCAGGATTTTCTCTTTGTCTCTGAGACTCGTAAGTTTTACTATTAGATGTCGGGGTGTTGACCTATTATTATTGATTTTGAGAGGGGTTCTCCGTGCCTCCTGGATTTTAATGCCTGTTTCCTTCCTCACATTAGGGAAGTTCTCTGCTATAATTTGCTCCAATATACCTTCTGCCCCCCTCTCTCTCTCTCTTCTTCTTCTGGGATCCCAATTATTCTAATGTTGTTTCGTCTTATCGTATCGCTTATCTCTGGAATTCTGCCCTCGTGATCCTGTAGTTGTTTCTCTCTCTTTTTCTCAGCCTCTTTATTTTCCATCATTTGGTCTTCTATATCGCTGATTCTCTCTCCTGCCTCATTTATCCTAGCATTTAGTGCCCCCATTTTTGATTGCACCTCATCAATAGCCTTTTTGATTTCGATTTGGTTAGATTTTAGTTCTTTGATTTCTCCAGAAAGGGTTTCTCTAATAACTTCCACGCTTTTTTCAAGCCCAGCTAGTATCTTTAAAGTCATGATTCTGAACTCTAGGTCCGACATCGTACTAATGTCCGTATTGAGTAGGTCCCTGGCTGACGGTACTACCTCTTGTTCTTTTTGCTGAGGTGATTTCTTTCGTCTTGTCCTTTTGTCCAGAGGAGAATCGATGAATGAGAGAACAAAATGCTAACAGGTTTACAACGTCCCCAGCAAACATACTGTATACAAATCAGAAAAGACCTGAAACCAGGGGAAAAGAAAGGGAAAGAAAGAAAAAAGAAAGAGGAAAAAAAAAAAAGAAAAAAGAAAAACAAAACAAAACAATACAAAAAAAGCAGAATATGATCAAATATGATCAGGCTAGTGCATAGATCAGTGCCACACACGAGATTTGGGGCGTATTTTGGTCTGTTAGAAAAAAGTGCCTCGTAAAATTTTAAAGGAAGAAAGACATATATGTACAAAATAAGGGTTGATACAATGAAGGGATGGAAGATGACTGTAAAGATGAAAATTATAAAAGATTTTATAAAAGGACTTGGTAAGATAAGTTGTTTGAAAAAAGAAAGAAGATTTAAGAAAAAAAAGAAAAAAAAAGGAAAAAGGGAGAGAATGTGATCAGGCAGGAGACTAGAACAAAGCCATACACTAGTGATTTAGGGTATATTTTGATCTGTTAGAAGAAACTGTACCTCAAAATTTTAAAGAGAGAACAACTTATATATATATATGCCAAAAATAAGGGTAACTACTATGAAGGGATAAAATATGACTCTGAAAATGAAAAATAAAAAATGTTTTTTTTTTTTTTTTAAAAAAAGTGATTGATAAGATGTTGGTTGAAAAAGGGAAAAAGAAAAATAAAAAAAAAAACAGTCAACAAAAATTAACTTTGATGAAATAATGAATCATGGTAAAAAAAAAAAAAAAAAAAAAGCCATGAATCTATGTGCGGTATTCCCCTAGCCCTGGAGTTCTCCCATTCTCCTTGATCGATCAACTTGGTCTTGGCTTGCTGGCTGTTTGTGCTGATCTTCTGGGGGAGGGGCCTGTTGCTGTGGTTTCCAAATGTCTTTGCCGGAGGCGGAATTGCCCCGCCCTTGTCGGTCCGGGCTAAGGAAGCTGCTCCGGTTTGCTCTCAGGAGCTTTTGTTCCCTGCAAGCTCTCGGTACAGCTTTGGAGGACCAGGGCAGAAATGGTGGCCTCCCAATCTCCGCCTGGAGGAGCTGAGAACTCGGGGCCCCGCTCCTCAGTGTGCCCCCAGAGAAAAGCAGTCACTTCCGTGTCCCCGGTCTCCGGCCGCACTCCGTGCTCACCCGGCCTGTGATCGAGCGTCGCTATCTCTGGCACCCGACCCCGCACGGAGTCTCCAAACCCAGCAGATCCCTGCAGTGCGTTCCCGCACCGCTCCTCCCCGGGAAGGAAGGGGAGTCTCCCTGGATCTGCTGCTTGTTGGGTCCCTGCTGGGGGAGCCGTGCCCCGACTGGGCCGCAGATCACAGTTTATGGCAACCCCGAGCTGAGAGCCCGCCACTCTGCTCCGTCTCTGCAGCCGGCTTCCCCGCTCTGATACCTGGGAGCTCTGGCGCACTCAGGCACCCCCGGTCTTTCTGTGACCCCGAGGGTCCTGAGACCACACTGTCCCGGGAGGATTCCACCCCCCGCTTAGCCACTGCAGCGACGTCCCTCTGCCGAGCCAACTTCTAAAAGTTCCGATTTTGTGCTCCGCGGCTCTATCACTTGCCAGAAGCGGCCGGCGGAGGCCCCTCCCCCGCCGTCTAGCCTCCCGAACATCGCCTCGGATTCACTTCTCCGCACGCCCTACCTTCCAGTAAGTGGTCGCTTCTCTGTTCAGAGAGTTGTTGCTACTCTCCTGTTCGATCTCCTGTTGAGTTCGTAGGTGTTCAGAATGGTTTGATCCCTATTCAGCTGAATTCCTGAGACCAGACGAAATCTAGGTCTCCTACTCCTCCGCCATCTTGCTCCGCCCCCCAACATAGATAGATTTCTAATAAACACCAAGGTGACATCTCTGAGTAATTGGAGACCTACAGACGTATCACTGGCCTTGGTATTCTATGAAGCTGTTATTTGGATATAACCCCAGTTTTGTAAGTTCTGGGAGTAGAGCTTGACATTTTTGGTGAGAGAAACTGCTGCTACCTCTTGGTGTAAGTGTACTCAGCATGTCATTTAAACTAAAAGTTTGTTCTAAGAAGTACCACTTGAGAGGTCCATCTTAATGCTATAAACTTAAGCCATTGGACACTTGTCCTGGAGTATGGGTATAACTAAGACTTTGTGAAGGCCAAGGTCACTTGCTGCCAGGGGCTCCATTTGCTTAGATGTCACTTTTTCAGTGAGGCCTACCCCACCTCAGCATCTCAGACCCATTTAACCACCTCTGCTTTTTTTTTTTTTTTAACACTAACACCCTTCAGTGTGCTAAATTATTAATTTATTGTATCTATTGTTTCACTATCTTCCCACACTAGAAAGTAAGGCCCACAAGGATGGAAATCGGTTTCATTCACTGACATATCCCTAAGAGATTGCCCCTAAGAGTTTCTGGAACATAGCAAGTATTTGGCAAATGGTTATGAGACTTCCTGATTATAAAAGTCATCAACTGAAAAAACATAAAGCAATATGACCATATTTATTCTCCATATGGGTAAATTGGCCCATATCAATTGCAGACAGATTTTTCTGGGAGCTATTTTAGGGATATATCATTATTACTATTATTATAAAGATTTCACTCAATGAGATAGTTTTTCCGTATTGTTTGAATGCTTTTTTTTTTTTTTTAAGATTTTATTTATTTATTTGACAGAGAGACACAGCAAGAGACGGAACACAAGCAGGGGGAATAGGGCAGGGAGAATCAGACTTCCTGCGGAGCAGGGAGCCCCATGCGGGGCTCGATCCTAGGACTTGGGGATCATGACCTGAGCCGAAGGCAGACGCTTAACGACTGAGCCACCCAGGCTCCCCGTTTTGAATGCTTTTATAGTGATTAAACATTCTGTTCAGTATGACAAGAATAGTGGGGAGTTAGAACCGCCAAAGAGAAGAAATGAAATTCTCCCACACCTAAGACTGAAATGTCCTTTGTCCTGGAGTCTCAGGCCCAGGAGGGCCAAGAACCAGCATAGATGGGCTGCTTTCCACGACTGGCTCCTTCTAGGTGGAGAAGCTGTGCAAGTACTTTCCTCCCGGCGTTGGAGGTGCTAGAGCCCCTCGAGGCCACATGGGGGAGTCTGATCTTCCAGACATACAGCCTCGTGCCTCCCCACACTACCACTGAAACCCACATCTTTCTTCATCTTCCCGAAAGAAGAACAATTGTACCCTTCTTTTCCCTGCTGTGCTACCCAAGTGCCGTCTCTTTATTTCTCTTAGGTCTGTTTTTCCCAAATTTTTGAAATCTTCTCTCCCTTAACCATGACCAGTCACGAAGGGCCTGAAGCCTTTTCTAATAACACTCCAAGCAGGTTGACCACCCTAGGAAAATGGCTGGACATGTCACCTGGCCAAAAAGTGTCTGTTGCATGCAGCCTCTGCTTGAGAGGGTAAGAAAATATCCAGACCTTCTTGAGGAGCCTGTGACGCTTGATCGCTGTGTCACCTGAGTCTACTGATTGGCCGCAGGTAGGTGTGAGGCTGGACTGCAGTCATAGGAGGAATCCCTGAGTGAGCATGTACTTGTTTCACACTGAGCCCTCAGTAAACATTACCGGTTACATTTCCCGTATGCTGGCTCTGAAAACACGGAATGACTTTGTTTATAGAGGTTCATATTTGACAATCGACTTAATACAATTTTGACCTCTAAGGGCAGGAAACATTTCTACAAAACCTAGTTTTCATGGGATTGGAGGGGTGGTCATTGTAATGTTGATTTTTGTGGAATTTTTGCTTCATAGTTTCTTGTTCTGTTTACTGATGACATTCAGAAGCAGACTGATTTCATTTCCTCTCGAATCTGCTCTTGGTCTGGTCCAGCCTGAGTGACCTTACTCTTTTCCCTGTCACCGATGCTAAATCTTTTCTCCCTCTTTCTTAACCACTAGCCATCAAGTCCTGGAGATTCAAATTCTGCACTTTGTCTGTCACCTTCTCGCCATGCCTCCTACCCATGCCTTCACTATGTTCCAGAACGTAAGCTCCAAGAGGGAAGGACTTTTTGTATGAAAAGCGCCTGACACATCACAGGCCTGCCAAATGTCTGTTGAAGGAATTATCTTGCCACTGGAATGCTGCAACCGTTCTCTTTAAACCAGTCTCTCTGCACACTTGCCTCTTAAACAGATCTTTTAAAGATCAACCTACTTATTCCCTTACAGTGACTCATTTTAGCCCTTGGGAGAAATGTTCACACCCAGCACCTAGCTTATAAGGCACCCCTCAACTCAATCCCAAATTATCCTCAGAATTCTATCTCTTCCTCCATCACCCCTCCCACAAAATTCCACAACCACATTTGCTGGTTGCTGGACCTACTGTGTGTTTTCACTGGTCTTTGCCTTTGCCTGGGCAGTTCCTCTGCTTGGAATGTACTTCCCTTGGTCACCTGCTGAAATCTTATCACATACTACACTTTCAGGAGCCTCAGTGATGCCTCCTGTTAGGCTCCGGAT